>NW_014569904.1:89555-128575 GCF_001313835.1 Polistes canadensis
AGAGAGAGAGAGAGAGAGAGAGAGAGAGAGAGAGAGAGAACAAGAAAGAGAGAAAAAGAGAAAGAGAAAAATTAAAGATACTCGGCAATGTATTCAAATGGCAGTGTTCTTGTGGTGAATGCGACGGTGAGATTAAAAAATGTTTTGGGAAGTGGGTTTACATATCGATGAACGTTTACGAAATTATTATTTTCTATTATTATTATTATTAATTTTAATTAATCTTCCGATGGGTATCTATAATGAAAAAGTTAACTCGCGGCATAATCGAATGTACGTCGTGTCCGAGGGTGTGCGCATACGTATGTCGGTAATTTATTTATTTATTCATTTATTTATTCATTTGTTCGTTTGTTTAATAGGTATGTTTGTTCATTTTCATCATTTTCTTTTTCTTTAATGCGATACGCGTGATTGTATGTATTTTGATAATTATCATCGTCATATTATCATTATCATTACTATTATTTAAGTATTAACTAACTGATTGAAATAGAGTTGCGTACATTTACATATACATTGAGTCACAGAAGTATTCGTAGCCACTGTTAATGTCAATTTTAAACAATTAATATTTACTTGTAATGTGCAACGTTTCGAAAATCTTCTACGTAGAAATATATTTGAAGATTATTCAACTTTAAAATCGATACAAATTTTATTACCGTAGTGTATTTCATTGTAAGAAAAGTTTAATTTGACATGTAAGATAAGAAAATCGGTGTTAAAATATGTCGAATTATATTTTTCCAAGAATAAAATGTTGTACGGGAATAAATTTGACATCAATTTGAAAAAAATTGGTCGTAGAATTGTCCTAGATTGGTTTCTGTATAAAAGAATTTAGAAATATCGCATCAAAAGAAGATATAAATTATTTACAATTTGTAATAATTAAGAACATTCCTGCGACTCGCTGTACTCAAAGTACTTTTAGTCTCTGAGGCGTGTGTTTGAAAGGAATTATAAGATTACGTCTACATTGAAATGGCTTACCGCCTTGCTCGTCCAGCATAACGAGAGTTTTCATCCCGACCTCGTGGCTCTAAACAGGCAACCGATCAATCAGCGGCGTGTTAACATTCAAGACAAATTAACCGTCGACGCTCCCTCGCTTCGGTTCGCTTAGCTTCGCGGCCCCAAAATATCAAAGTCCAAAAAGGGACAACAATAAGGATGAGGACAAGTAGGATACAACAAAATTGCCCTATGACAATCAAATTCATTTCTTGCCCTTCCTTTCGATTCATCTTTTTTTTCTACAATATTCCATGATTAGCATGATTTAATAATGTTGATAATGAAATACGAAAGAGCCGATATATCGAGATTAAGACTGGGAAAAAGAGAGAGAGAGAGAGAGAGAGCGAGAGAGAGAGAGAGAGAGAGAGAGAGAGAGAGAGAGAGAGAAAGAGAGATAGAGAAGTAAAGTATGATAGAGAGAGAGAGAGAGATATGAAGAAAATACGCGCGAACATAATCGGCGAACGAGCGAGAGGGCGCATACGACGAATGTTTTGATCAGCATTGTATCATTCTAATGCGTAATCAAGGATAACGAGTTTGAGGGTGTCGAAGAGATAATGTAAGATAGATGGAAAGATAGAAAGAGAAAGAGAGAAAGAAAGATAGAGAGAGAGAGAGAGAGAAAGAGAGAGAGAGAGAAAGATATAAGAAAAGTGATACGATCTAAGATTTACCTAAGGATTTAAGGTAAATCCATTGATCCTCAGAAATGGATACATGGCCATCGAATTGACTAACCGCGACATTTTGACACGAATTTCAATGAGCGAATGTCATCCAATTGAGCACGTTCCTTTCTAGATTTGTAAGGATCGATCGTTGAGTTTTCGTCTTGAATGTCAAGTTTTTGCTTACTAGAGAAAAAGAAACTAAAAAGTATCGTTTTAATCGCAACGCGTTAAATAAATATTGAAGAACTCTCGTTCGACAGCCAAGCATCTAATGAAAATCAATTTGAATGAATTGCAGTCTTAGAAAGAATGAATAGAAATAGTGGGCGATGATTTACTTGTTTCTTTTTTATTAACAAACGTGTGATTATCAGGGCTTCCCCGTTGATAGTAAGATTGAGCTGTAATTATTAGCGGGCGTAAATAAAGGATAAAGGTTAATAATTTGGAAAATACGGGGGGAGTTAAAGAGGAAAAGATTAATTAATCGGATATTTAAAATCCAATTAGGTGATCAGTAATTACACATCATTGAAATAATAGAAATATTATTGTATTCCGTTCGTAAGGTTTTTTTTAACTCAAAGGAAATAAAATATTAAAGGAATACCGCCGTAATTACTGGGGATATTTTACATTTAAAAGCATACTATTTATCATAAGATTATTCATTAAAAGATGGGGGTTTGTTAATTAAAAGGTAGAGATACTCGCCGCACGATTCCTTTTTTCTTGTAACAATATTATCCATCATTGAAAATGAAGAAAAAATATATAAAAGAAAGAAAAAAAAAGGGAAAAAGAATTAGTAAAAAGAAAGAGACGGATGATTTTGGGCTTCCACCTCTCGTCCACTTTTTTTTTTCCTTTTTTCTATATATTACATCATATTATATGTTTATGAAATTCCAAGTCTTCGATCCTCTTATCCCTTGCTTGCGTTTTTTTGTCTTATTTTTTGTTCATTTGGTTCGATTGAAAATGAAGTTTGAATACTTGGAGATTACTGCTTACCGCCTTGGTGGTCTAACATCATCAGTGTGTTCGCTGCGACATCCTCGCTCTATGATGGGGTCGAAAGGGCCCACACGTTAACGGAAATGAAAGATCTTTGAGTGATTCGCGTGAATAACTGGAAAATTATACAAAACAAGAAAACACCGCGTGCACGTCCTGTCGATGATTGTTGTACATTAAAAACAAAAAAAAACCAATTGAAAAGAACAAAGCAATTGTGAACTATAATCATTGAATTTATACGAGTTTACAACCTACAATGATAATCATATTAATAATCAACAAAATCCTAAGACAAGACGTACCACGTTGCTGGAAAAGAAACATAACGATTTTGCAAAATCAAATAATATGAATTGCACGTAAAAAAATAAATTTCGAAGAAGATGGTCATTTGAAATAATTATTAAATTTGGTAGTAATCGTTAAGAGGCGTAGAGTCATTGAGGCGTCGAATGTTACGCAAGAATCAGATATAAAATAAAATGTAGATTAACATGTCTCTTTCAGACCATTTTATTCGACAAAATGATAATGTATATTAAATCAAAATAAGGAAATAAAAAAATTCATTATAAGTAATGGACGATAATACGTCGATGATGAAGATGATAAATGCGAGTATGGAATATTAGAAAAACGTAATAAATAAGATATACAGAACCCGAAGGATCGTGGAAAAAAGTATGAAAAATCGATAGGCGACGCGTTTTGCCGATGCGTTTTGCCGATGCGTTTTGCCGATGCTTTTTTATTAATTATTCAAATATGTGATTAACGAGACGCACGCGCGACGATATATCTAATCGCGACTGCAATCAATTCTTCTAATTGTTTACGACGTGCCACCTTTTTTTGTAATGCACTTTCTTTTTTTTTTAATGCAAAACACGAACTTGAACTAATACCTACGTGATAAAATAGCGATTGACAATAGTACGTTTGAGAGATGCAGAGGTTCAACCAAGGATAAAAAGAAAGTCAAGAAATATATATATATATATAAGTTCCAGGAGTATTCGTACTCCTATTGTCAATTTAAAACAATCAATATTTTCCTCATTTTTATACACAGAAACATGAACAATCGTATGGAAAGCAATGCAAAGTAAGTCCAACCAATTGTAGAATAATCACTATAATTTGATTTCATCTTGCGTAGATGCAAATACTCATGTGAGATCAATTTGAAAATTTAAAGATCTTAAAATATGTCTCTGTATAGAAAAAAATGTTGTAATATTGTATTACAAGTAAATATTAATTGTTTCAAAAATTGACAGTATATATATATTTATATGTATAATAAATATTGTATACGACAGAGACAGACATCTACCTCTAAGACGTGTACGAAGTATGTAAATACGGTTTCGGGGGTTTTACACTAAATAAACGTAATATATGTATACATATATATATTATACGTATACATATACATATAAAGATGTACGTAGGTATTACACGTTGACTCAAAGCGACACAGCTAAAAGCTTTCGTGTGAGGCTACAGAGAGTATATATATATATAAGTACACAATCCAAAGAAGAACGTGTATAGTAGTATTTGTGAAAAGTAATAAAGATAAGGGAGATTTAATAATACATACGTATGCGCCTGCAAGATATATGCATACACATACACGATTACACTATATATATATATTCATTATCTATTATCATTATTCATTATCTGTTGTGCGGGAATAAATTACTAAAGAAAGAAGCGCGAGGAAAATTTCAAAGACATTACTTGGACGAGGTTGATCCTTGCTCTTTTTACATTGACTATATTTTTTTTCAACAAGTTAATTTTTTATCTTACAAAAAAAACAATAAATAATATTAAATAAAAATATTTGTTCGAAGAAAAATGAAAAAGGGTAGCGAGCAACGAGTTCGTGTTTTCTCCCGATCAATAAAGGAAGGACAAAGAGATAGAGAGAGAGAAAGAGAGAGAGAGAGAGAGAGAGAGAGAAAGAGAGAGAAAGAAAGCAAGAGATAGGTTGTAGAGTTCGTTAGTATTGAAAAAGGCTAATGTTTTTCATTTTTAATTATATATATATAGATACCAATACTGGCAATAGCAGCAGCAGCAGCGATAGCAGCAGCGGATGCTAGTAAATACTGAGAGAGACCACCGAATGCTTATCGTTAGTTGGTGTCGTCAATCGGTTTAGAGTAAGTAATTATTAGTACTGATTAATAATGATTTATTCTGGCAGTGTCGTAGAGTGTAATGATTGGTATTAACGTTAGTAACAGTGGTTTATATAGTTAGTGATTAAGGCGATGTTAAAAGGGTAGGCTTTATTAAATACAAAAGGGGCCCAAGAGGTGGTTCAATGGAAAAGGAACGTAAGTAAGAACAAGAAAGAAATAAAGGTATCAATAAATAAGAACAAATCTAATCGACTACTTGCAACAATGATAAGAATTAATAAATACCTACTATATATTTAGGTGTAACGATCAAATCTGTATAGCGGTAGTTGGTTGTTCGTTTAGCGCAGCAGCGAGTTTTGGGACTGTACATATGTTTATAATATAAAAATAAAACAAAATCTTTCCTACCGTAAGGATTTATTTATATTACGAGCGGCTCGTTAATATGTAACTTTGATATATTATTAAAAAAAAGGACAGAAATAAAAGCCAGAAGATAAAGAGAACAAATAACGTGAAGCAATCGTCCGTGTGGAATATTAACGATAAAAGAGTACAACTCCTTTACTTCTTTCCTTGCATATTATCAATGATACCAAAGATGACATTAAAAATAATAATAATTAGAATAGTATAATAAAAAACGCGCAACAATTATATATCAACGAACGAGCGCGAGACCAAAGAAATTCTGCGTATTCGTTGTATCCATGCTCTTAACTTGGGTCGTCACTTTCCTTTAGGATTTATTCCAGAAACAGGAATGAAAAGGGAGCTTAGGTTGCGGGTTCGTCAAGACGAACAACTCTCGTGAAAGAAGTAAATATCGCGAAAGAAAAAGAGAGAGAGAGAGAAAGAGAGAGAGAAAGAGAGAGAGAGAGAGATTAAGCGATTAAAGTTTAAGAGATTAATAGTTGAAATTCTTTGTATTTTTCTTTTCTCTATTATTTCAACATGTTATTCTCTCTCGTGAAAGAAATTTCTTCTCTTTTTTCCCTTCTCGTTTAACGTTAACTATTACTTTTATAAGAAAAAGAAAAGTAGATAGATAAATATATATAAATATATAGGTGTATATAGTAATATATTTTTATATATTTATATATTAGAGGAAAGAGATAGTAAAGATTAAGAAATAGAGATAAAGAGGGAGACAGTAAGTGAAAGATAGATAGAGAGAGAAAGAGATACAGAGAGAGAGAGAGAGAGAGAGAGAGAGAGAGAAAAATAGATAGAGGTAGCAAGTATATGCTTGTGTGTAAAATTGTGTAACGCAGTTGGTTGTAAGTTTTGTGTTTATTTAGACTTATTTGCTAAAAAGCGATTCCACTCACCTCCCTGGTCATCGAGCGCGACCAGAGTGCGGATGCCAGCCTCCTTGCTCTACGACAGACAGAGGCAGCACAACACAGACAACCACCACCAGTGTTAGTGAATTGTTTTTTAGTAGTAGTTGTAGCCGTTCCAGTACCAGTAATAGCAGTAGTAATAGCGGTAGAAGTAGCAGTAACGGTAGTATTATAGTTAACCAGTAACAGTAGCAACAGTTTAGTAGCAGTAACAGTTTAGTAATAGTAAGTATGTAGTTGCAGTAAATAATATTAGTAGTAGTATTTAGTAGCAGTAACAGTTTAGTAAATAGTAAGTATGTAGTAGTAGTAGTAATATTAGTAGTAGTATTTTTCCAGCGATATACAGCGTAGGGTACTGGGAGATATATATATATATATATGTATATATTATATGTAAATATATATACATAGAAAAAAAAAAAAGAAAAAATACGGAGGGTGTGACAGAGAAGTCAATGGACAAACAAGCGAAACAGATGGACGATCGTAATTAACAAAATCCGAGCGTATAGAAAAGATGTTTGGTTATTGAGAGGTAAACGAGGTAACAGGGGCTTGTGGAAGTACCAACAAGGTTCTTTTTACGAGTAGTGAGGGTAGAGTAAAATCTTTCTTATGGTTTTCCATTTCAATTATTTTTTTGTGTCCGTTTTCTTCGAGCGATCTTGTTTAAATAAAATAATAATCTCGGCCTGCGTCAACAGAACGCGAAATGTTGTCGCTTCTGACGCGCTTACGGTGGCGAATCTGCCTGCAAATTTTATTTCGTTTTTTCTCTTTTTGTTTTTAAATGTTTTTCAATGTTTTTTTTTCATTAGAGCGAGATATATATATATATATATATGTATATATTTTTATATATATATATATATATATATATATACATAGAAAGAAAGAGAGAGAGATAGATAGAGATAGTCAAGTCAGATGGACAGACAGATATAGACGACAGACAGGCAAACAGACAGACAGATAAGTCAGGCAGACAGGCAGGCAGGCAGTAGAGTATAGGGTCCAAAAAGAGTATATATATATATATATATATATATATATATATTTTTAAACACACATAACGATATATACATATATACGTGTGTGTATGAATCTTATATCATTTACTTGCAAATTTATATATATATATATTTGTATGTATAACTATAGGCTTGTCATTATTAGCTATAGTTATTCCTGATGTTATTACCGGTCGTGACGATGTTGTTTGATTGTTGTTACTGTTGTTGTAGTTGTTGATGATGTTGTACTTGTACTTGTTCCTGTTGCTGTTACTGTCGTCGCCGTTGTTTCTCTCTTTTTGTTTTTTAATTTTTGACTGTGTACTTTATTCTTACTTTCGTTTATTTATTTTTTGGAAATTTTCTTTTGCAGAAAATAACATTCCATATACAATATCCAATGGTAAATCATTTAGAACGTTTTACGTGAAATTTGTCACGATGCGACATCTCGCATAGATTACGCGTTATATTTTTGTTCCCCCAGAATCCCATAAAATCGACGCACGTTATAACCGTTAGCTTGTTTAGTCGAATAACTTTTTTCTTTATCTTATTGTTATTTTTTGTTCATTGTCTGCTGGTTCACGCTTTTTGCATAGGTTTCTCCCACAGATCGATTTAATTCGTCTTCGAAGGAACTACGAAACATTGCATCTCTCTGGCTCTTTCGTTTTTTCACGACGGTGAAACAAGAGCGTAACGTATTGCTATTTGTACGTGTACTTTTTGTTTCAGTATACGTTTTTCTGCAAACACGTGTGTGTATATGTGAAAGAAGAAGAAGAGAGAGAGAGACAGCAAAGAAACTGAATAAAAAGAAAAAGAAAAACTGTTAAATAAATTTGAAGAACCGGAACGAAAAGAAAGTAGAAGAAGAGTTTGAAAAATATTTTCGAAAGAAAATATGACGAATGTGCAGTTCCATCGAAGATAAAATTAGTTCGTTGTAAAGAAGACCCAAACAAAATGCAAAGTAGTATACACACACACACATTAGTTCGGGTGGAGATTGAGGGGTTGGGTTGACAGAGGTTTGGTTGGAGGGTAGCTTAAATCGTCGAGTGAGCGTGGGATGAAAAAAAAGTGAATGAACCAGCTAGCGAAGGATCGAAGCAAATCCCCTGTTGAAACAGCCCTTCCATATTAACAGGGTTCAAGGGTACGACGATGGGATGTAACGCATGACTCGAAACTTTTCTTCTCGATTTACGAAACACCATCGATACCTCCTAATATGTCAACATTTTCATTATCTTTACTCCTCCCATTATTATTCTTTAGTTTCATACAAGAATGAACATTTCCTTTTCTTTCGTGCGAAAATCAAATCAAATGGAATATAAGAATTTATATAATTATTCATAATAATGATATAATAAATAAAAAGAATAATATTTTGCAAGAGGTTTCTCTTCTGTTTTCCAGTGCATCAAATATAAAAGAAGATCCATTAATTAAATTCTACATAACGCTCGTTTCTTCAACGCGGTTATCTTTGTTTTAAATGAAATATCAATTTGACCTTAGAATTACTCGAAATTCTTTGATTTTCCTTCATTTCAGATTATTTCCAAATAATAAAAAGCACCCTCGCGTTCAAGACCGTCTGCAAAAATCCCTCGACATGGATTTCTCGTTTCGTTTATCTTTCAATCTGTGTGAACGTGAGATAGTGTAAGAGTGATTGTTTATGAAACGTGAGATGAAAAAAGGTCCGAAATAAATTGAAAGCATCCTTCGACGTTCGAAGATTTGTAACACTTGACGAAATGAATTTTGTCGGGTTCCTTTGTTTTTCTATCTTTTTACTTCGGACGATTTTTCAACGAGTGTGAACATTCCAGGTCCCATGGTAATAGAAAATGGAATTTGGAAAAAGACGTTCGCTATGGTGAGAACAATGGCACGATGTAACAAGGAAGGAGAATAGTGGATGGATTTGCGAGAGAGAGAGAGAGAGAGAGAGAGAGAGAGAGAGAGAGAGAGAAGGGGGACAGGCAAACACTCACAATCAGGCAGCCAGGCAGCAAAGACAGACAGGCAGAAGTAGAGTTAATAGATAAAACAAAATTCCTCTCTAACGTTTTCAATTAATAGCAAATATATCTCGAGAACGTTGAGGAAAAATATGAATTTTTGGAAAATAATCTGCAGGCCAGGAATGCATCAAGGTTGCATTGAATATTTCAAATTTCGGGCCGCAAGTTTTTGAAGTTTTGTTTTATCTTTTAAGACTTTTCCAAGGCAAGAAGGCAGGCGGGCTATCGGGCATAAGCAGGCATTTATTATAGTTATTTGCCAGTCAGACAAGCGGACACACGCGGCCACACAATGTACGCGTGAATTACACGCATATAAATACAGATATAGATGTACATGTAGATATTTACGCATTCTGCAACGGACAATATCGAGAGGCCCGATTACAGCCACATTAACATGGATTTGACGTTTCTGCTTTTCAGTTTTTCTTTCATTTCTCATTTCATATAAGTTATTTTTGTCTTTAAAAATATTAGATCTCTTTCGCGAGAATCTCATTTTGAACGCGAGATACAAAGTCGATGCGAATTCGTGTGATATATCGCGAATTAAAAAACCAAAGTAAATTCTTAAGCGAATGGGGCGTTCTTTTTCTTTCTGAAAAAACACACCTGCACGCACGCACGCACGCACGCACACACACACGTCCCGTGCATATCGTATTCGCGAATGACTTATCTTCCATTTGATAATTGATTATTCGTCGTTTTGTTTTTTTTTTTGTCAAGTTTTGTCTATTCTTTTCATTAGATTTTCTTCTTTTCCGTTCATACGTTGTTTGTTCATATTTCGTGTTTCCCTCGTGTTTCATGTTCATCTGGATATAGGTCAGTCCGGCAGGCAGGCAGGCAGGCAGGCAGGCAGGCAGGCAGGCAGGCGTTTACTTTGCTCTCTGAAACGACTCGTTCGTCGACGTGTTGATCGACGTATGACGACTATCGTATAAAACACATCCTGTTCTGTTTATTATTAATCTTGAAAGAATTTTCAATCAAACGATATCGAGACTCGATCGGTTAATGTTTGTACATTTTAACGTATTCGACTCGATATATGAGAATTCATTTTGTATTATTTTATAATCGTGGAAAGAAATCTAACTATAAAGGGTTAGCGAACAAATAATACATAGTATTCATGTGTATAGATACATGAACAAATATGTAATACTCTTTGAAATCGATCGGAGAGAAGAACCAGAATAAAATATATCTCAAAAGAAAATGGATTGACATAGGGGAAAAGAAAAAAGTATAACAACTGTAAGGAAATGAAAATCGAAGCTATTTCTTTTTCGAGCGCTACGTGACCTACAAAGAAATCTAAATTTTCAATAGGATTTCAAATCGTTCGCTGTATAAAAGCATTTTCGTTTAGACAGTTTGTCCCGCCGACCCAGTTGAGATAAGAGAGAAATGATTTAAAGCTGAATTGCGTCGAATGTTTAACTCCAAAGCATGTACAGAGTGATACAAAAGTCACTAGACTATTTTAAAATATAATAACTTTTTGGAATTTCAACATTTCAACGTTTCTTGTTTAATCGAAAGGTATTTTAAGAGTATAACTAGCACAGCAATCATTTTCACTAGTTTTTATAGAAATAGCTTGATTTATTTCAATTATTTTGCCATCGATTATTATTGTACATAGTGAAAAATGATTTTTTGAAACAAATTACAATGGCGTTGATCTCGTCTATTTAAACTCCAAGTCGAGATACTCGAATCGCCGATGATCGATACGAAGAAGCGGGAGAGACAAGTCGCGCAGACTCGAAAAGAGATTAGAACACGGTTGGGTAACTAATAAAAGAAGAAGAAGAAGGAGAAGAAACTCAACGTTTTCGAGAAGAAAAATATCGATAACGATAATTTCATTTTGTCGAGCGAAGAAATTCAATGAAGTTACGTACGTGAATGAGATGATCCATTCGTGAGAACTTACGAAATCTACCGAGAAAGTAAGTCGGTTCGATTGTTTTCTAGGAACAAAAATATCATTAACATACGTAGACGAAACGTAAATAAGAGAGAATGCATCTCGTAACCAGAGACATTTTTACATTCATACATATAAAGGGACATAGGAGATTTTCGAACACGAGACAAATTATTTATTGACAATTTACCAGGCAAAATGAGAATAGTCAAGATAAATACAGACAGATATAGAGACATCAAAAAGGAGACGCGAATAATAAGCAAGATGCAAACAACGATATAAAACACATTTACCTGTGAACAAAGATTCGATGAAAAGAGCAACACAGAAAGGTATATCGCAACACTCTTCTTATGTACAATGAAAAGAAACGTATAATATGAAAGAGTGCACGTTTAATTACATAAACGATCATACGTAAAATATGCAAAGAAAACGATAGACGATATAGAGTAATAAATCAATTAATCGGATAATACTAATAGAAAATCCACGAAATTAAAGGAAAGAGAAAAACACAATTCGCGCACATATAGAAAAATGCACAGACACATATATATATATATATATATATATATATATATATATATATTCGTATATATATTGGAGGGAAATCCTTCGTTTCGCTTCTTTCATCTCAACGTCCACACATTGATTTCTTTTTCAAAAGCTTTGAAACGGAGTTATTGTGTCACGCGTCGGCGGCAACCGAGAAATAACTTACGAACAAAACACAATAGGAAAATCAAAGTGCATTTTCTTTTAATCCTCTATAATCCAAGTTTTGTCTGCCTGTTAAAAAGACAGAATATAATATAATATAATATACTAGTAAATACACACTATATTTATATTTCAAAGAAACAACCCTCTAATATTATTGTTGTATTTTTGTAACCGATCAAAGAGATTGTTCCGTAAATTTTCTAAAGGGTTAAAACTTATTTTCTCCCCCGAAAATAAAAATAAAAGAAAAATGATCGAGGAAAGGGGTCGCGCAACAAATCGATCGACATCTATACATAATTCTCGTCGTGACGGAATACACAATGCTATTTCAATCTTCTCGTAATGTTCGCGAGCTCGCAAACGCTTTATTGATAAACGCTGTTGTTGCCCACCGAGTTGCTTGTTGCAAGTTGCATTCAAAACAATGTGCAACAATACGTTTCTAAGCATTTATTTCATCGAATCGTAGTCCCGTTATACGTTTTGATCGCGTGAATAATCAACCATTCGACTCGATGCAAGATAAAACAAGAAAAATAAGAAGAAATAATAAATAAGTGGGATAGAAAAAAAGGAAATATATTGAAATTCGTTTATCATTTCCTATACTCGCTAAATGAAGATCATTTTATTTAGTTGTTTTTCTTTTCTAGGTCCTTTATACGCGTTGTCTGTTCTCTTTCCTCTGCACACGCCTTTCCTTCGAATCGTAAATCTTGCCAAAAGGCTTCCGAAGTAGTAAAAGTAAAGCCTTTAATTCTCCTGCAGTGCTGCCACTTTCCGATACAAATAAAGTCAGAATTTCAACAGCGAGAGAGACAGATAGATAGAAGGAAAAAAGAAAAATAAGAGAGATAGAGATAGGAAGAATAGGAATGCTAAGAGAATACGTGTATACGTAATATATGCACACATATAAGCATATGCATATATATATATATATATACAGGGAAAGGTTGTCGGGTCGAAACTTTTGGAGAATTGAAAAAAAATATCGCGTTTTGTTAGGGTATATTAATGCGCGTTTTCTAAACTTTTTCCACGCGTCTTCTCTTTTGTAGGATGGTCAATGGTTTTATGTTGGTCAACTTCGATGTCCGATCTCTAATCATTTTTCTTTCCACTTTTCTTTTTGCCTCCTACTCTTCGCCACAGTTTTCTTCTTCCTCTTCCGCTTCTCTTTCTTCTTCTTCTTCTTCTTCTTCTTTTTCTTCTTCTTTCAATCATTATATTTTATTTATTTATTTCATGTCGCTGTTTTTCTATTTTCCTCGTTTTCCTCGTTCCTTTCTATAGAATTTTTCTCGAGAACAAATTTTCTTTCTTTATTTTTCGTGCTTTTCCTCTCCAAGCGATAAGAAAAAAGTTAGGACAGTCTTCTCGTCTCTCTGCACGTATTTTCAAATTCTCCTAATTTTATGATTTTTTAAAAAAGGGGCTTTGGGGAGGTTCCTCTCTTTCACGACTACTCGTTTATACTTGCAATATATATATATATATCTAACAATAAGAAGAAAAAGAAACACATTTTGACTTAGCTTATTAAAAATGATAGACAAAAGGGAGTTTTCGCCGAGGGATTTACCCGTAAAAGAATCTAACGATAGGTCAGACGCGTATGAAATATGGCGGGAAACACGGAGATTCCCGATACGGAGGATTAGTAAATAAATAGTAATCGAAGATGATCGAGGATGATCGAGGATGAAGGGTTAATATGCGATAGTGGAATGGGGGACTCCTTTCCTTTTTTTTTTTTTTTTTTTTTGTCATTTTTATCCTTATACGAAAGAGATTTTTGTTTAGGGGAAAGCGACGAGACGAACTCACCTCTTCGCATAGCGTCAGCATACGCCTCGTACTCTCCAGGGACTGAAACGAGATAAATTGTTTATTATTATCACCCAAGAGAAGAGCAATAAACAGGAAATTAGAAAAAAAATGTATTAGAAATTTGTTAGACCAAGATGTTAATGAATAAAAAGCTTACCTCATCCGTGGTCTGGTCGGCTTTTAGCTGTAATTCTTGCAATTCGGTGCGAGGTGGGCCACATTCGGCCGCACCCGCCGCTGACGTTGGTGCAGGCATCTCGGAAGGTGCCCGAAGTGTTGGATCGAAGGTCCTTTCGTGCAACGAGGAATCTCTCCCTCGCCTGTCTACTCCTTTTCCGAAATAAGAAGAGAACGGAAGGAAGGAAGGAAGGAAGGAAGGAAGGAAGGAAGGAAGGGAGGAAGAAAGGAAGAAAAGAAGGAAGAAGAAATAAAGGAAGAAAGAAAAAAAGTCAGATCAGGTAGGATCTCTCACGTGTCCACCGATGCAGCAACCTGCAACACAGAGGGGAAAAGAAATCAATGGAAATGAGAAAGTTGGATATCACTTGGATCGAATGTATCGTTAGCAACTAAACGAAATAACCGAGAGAAAAGACACCACGCGTTGTTGGATGGCGAAAGTTGGCGCAACACTTGGAGGCCGGGCCACGAATCCGCGCGCGGAAAACGTAACTGGGTGCTGCTAACGGCACCGTAGACAACACACATCTAAGCCGCCTCCTAACCTTTTAGGGAAATCAATACCCGAGGACGAGGGAAGCAGAGGAGCCACCGAAATTCGCGCAAGCGCAAACCACCCACGACGGCAATGCTGTACGCACCAGCCCGCAACGATCAGCTGGGATACGCGTACAGGTCAGGAATTTACTCTGCCCTTCGCCACGAGGGAATTCCCATTTAGGGAATATTCCATGCCTATGGGGATCCGTACCTACGATCTCTTTCATTTCTATCTATATGCGTGAATGCGACCCGAATACGACCCCTTAAATAAAGAACGACCTTATCTGCTCCACATCCTACCAATGAACTTTTATTTTTCATTTCGATCGGATATTTGTCAATTTTTCCGATAAAGGGATGATCGAGGTAGAACCCAAGGTAGTTTAGGCTGTCAATCGAGTGCTTTTGTCCTTGTCCTTGAGATATCTGGCTCGGTTCCAAGTTTACTCCCCCGATCTTTGACGCCAAGATCACGGTCGATCGGGGGAGGGGGGGGGCGCGTATGAGCAAACCCAATCGAACAAAAGATGAATGATAACGAAAACTAGGTCGTAATATCAAAGCTTACAAAAAAAACGAAATTACAATATTTTTAAATAGATAACAATAAGATGTGTTTCTCGAATAAAAATGAACATCACCTTGACATCTAGCGGAAGTACATGTGCATGTATATAATATTGATCGATGATCGCAACTGCGAAGATGCGTAATGCATAAAGATTGCATTAGCGTGCGCTATGCAAAAATGTATTCCTGTTAATTCAAGTTGCCATCGTTAAGAACACTATGTTAACGCTAAACGAATCAACGATTTTCTTTTACATACAATTTAACAATTCATTATTTTGTTCTTTTCTTTTAATATTTTATTTGACACTTGTTGTGTGACATGTTGGAAAGAAAATATAGATTCTATGAGAAGAATACAAACACGACGTGAGAAAATCAATATTTTAAAAGACTTATTGTTAGACACGTAATGACGTTGGCTACGTCATTGCAATTAGTAAGCGTCGCTTTTCGACATTCATTTGATGATGCGATTTTGAAACTGTACACGCGCATCTATAGAAATAAATACGCGTACATGATGCATATGTAAAGATTTCTTAGCGAGAAATCGATTGTTCGAATTTAAAACCATAAAATAACAAATATTTCGACTCTTCCTAATTAGTTTCTAATTTGATAGCGGTGTATTTAGTATATACTTGACCTCATCGACTTAAATGACTCCGATCAATATTATTGTGCAATATTTTACGTTGCGCAATGTTGCTCTCACCACCTTCTTTCGACAACTTACAAGTGAGAGAATTTCATATAAATGATTAATACGATATAGATAATAATTCGCATAAATAGCAAAGATTATTCTCTTATCTTTATTATACAAATCATATCAGTTTACTCCGTTAAATACTGCATGTCGTGATAACCAGCGCGTATATATGAGTACGTAAAAGAAATATTTGCTGTTTATAATTTGATTCATTTCTAATTAAAATTGAATATGAAATGAAAACGAGTCGTAAGGTATTCGGAGGGTAAAAGGAAAGATAATAAAGTAGAGATATACATATATGTGAAACAGGATACGATAGAAGATGACTCCTAACCTTATGCATTATGACAGATAGAGCAATGACAGTTTGAAAAGCAAATGAAAAAAGTAGAAAAATCTAAAGAATATTACGAAGAATGATTTCATAGAATAGTCCAATGATGTGTCTTCAATGGAATGCAACAATCGTTTGTAAGATCTCGAAGAAAAATCTTGTTAGAAGAAAAATCAGGTTTACTGCTATCGTTAAAATAATGTCTAGAAAAAAATACAAAGATACTCGTACCCGATGCTTAGATTTTACAAAACAATTGTAATTAAATTGACAAATGTGATTAAAATAAGTCGACTCTTTAAATGGCACCAGAGTAAATGTCGAAGTAACATAAAAGTAGAAAATCAATAAAACTTCGCTTCGCGCAATACGTAACGTTACATTTATTTTCGATATAATGGAAAATGATAAATGTAGAAATAGCAAGTGTAGAATTTCTTACCTAAAGGTATCTATCGCGAATAATAGGTTAAAAGGTGTGTAACGCGTTTTTGACAGCCGTATATTTCTCCAGAGATCTCTCTTCTAATCACGCTTTACTGCCAATCACTTCTACACATATCAGCTTCCTTACCACCGCACTAATGACGGAGAAGAAATACTCTTTCTAATATAAAGAGATTCGATTACAGCGCATTCTCGCGTTAAGATGGTCAAATATCGAGGGTCGAGATCGAAAGAAGAATCGATCGATAGATCGATTATATAAGACAAGCGCCAATCGTCTCCCTTGACAAAAATTGCATATTTTCATTGGTGCATTGCAAGTAAGCAAGATTAGATTGAACTTAACCAAACATATTACTAAGTGATATCAACAAAATACAATGTGGCCTAAACATTTCTTACATATATACGAACTTTTTCAAAATTGAATCGTGACTCGAAATATAGTTTAAAAAGTAGATAATATTAAAATGTCAACGTCGAAGAATAATGACGTGTTTGGAGAACCATTGAGGTTGACACACTTGAAACCATCCTTGGATACCGAAAAACTTGCAGTAGCATCACGTCAAGATGTATGGCATAAGTTTATTATATTTAGTTATCAACCTCATGGAAAAGCGGAGATATTGAAAGCAATTATAAATGCTTGCGAACCAGATATTTTACTACCTGTCAAATATAAAAAAGAAAACGAAAGTAAAAGTACTTTTCTTGCCCAATGCAATTCTAACGCTATAGAGAATCTCGTAAAGCAACAGTTGTGCATATTATTACCTGGTGGTTTTGAAATATATATAGACATTGTATTAGGATTCATTACCAAACGAGAATTACCTATTAATCTTAACAAAATAATAGCGCAAACCTTTTATCAAAGATACGAGTCAGCAAAAAAGATACTTAATCTGGACGACTTTGAGAACGATAAATTATTAGCTTCTATATATTGCCCTATATCTATACCTAAGATATTTCATATTGTTCTAAGATCTATCAGACAAGGTATTGCGGGCAATAATCGTGAATCTAAATTATCCGTTCGCGAGTTAAGTATGAAACATAACAATTTGACGGCCATTATATTATTCGAAAAGATTTTTAATTTTCATTTAACTAAACTAGATTTAAGATTTAATCAAATATTAGATGTCGAGTATTTAAGATATTTTTCCGAATTTAAGATAACCGAACTTTGGTTGGATGGAAATCCCTTGTGTGCTCAATATAAGAACGCGCAAGAGTATATACAAGCAGTCAAAAATATCTTCCAACATTTACAAAAGTTGGACGGAGTAATAATAGGTATGGAGAAGAAATTTATACCAAATTTACAAACTCATTATCTAGGAAATGGTTCCAAATTACCATTAATAAAACAATTTGTTAAACACTTTTTTATTATGTATGATCAAGAAGACAGATCCATAATGAACGGTCTATACGATAAAAATGCGCTTTACTCTATGACTTTAGGAACCGTCACTAATTATTTGCATAAACAAGTAGCTAAAGTATTTGTTACTAATAGAAATTTACTCAAATTTGTCGATTATGCCAAATGTCATGAATTTTTATTACGTGGTCCTGATAAAATAATATCCGCATTGAAGCGTCAACCTTCCACATCGCACGACCTCCATACATTTAATATAGATTTATTATACGAAACTAATGATCTTTTAGCTATATCCGTTCAAGGAATATTTTTATATAAAAACATTTCTTCTTCTCCTATGGTATTCAATAGAACATTTATTATAGTTGGTAAAGAGGACAACGAATATTGTATAACTAACGATCAATATTTTATAGATGGATCTAATCCCAATACTCTAACACAGATAAATAACAAAACCAAACAAGATGTTAAAAATATATACGCGTTTGTTCCAACTATGTTTAGTCCATCAGAGAAAAGTCAACTAATTGTATTTCTACAAGAACTAACATCCATGAACTCAGCATTTTGTTTAAAATTTTTAGATGATGTTAATTGGGATATAAGACGGGCAATTACTAATTTTACACAAATGTATACCCTGAACGATGTACCTCCGGAAGCTTTTAAGTAAATCACTTTTATATCTTTTTCAATCTTTAGATATAACATATATGTAATTAACAATTTATATCTTTCAATATATATTTTGAAATAAAACGTTTTCAATTTCATGGAAGAATATTAAGTAATTTTTATTTACGAATTACGATTATTTATTATTAAATTACTCTCGGCAAGGCATCAAAGAATAACATTAATAAAAACCTATTATAAAGATGTATTCTATGATAATGGATGTGTATATATAAAAATCCTTAAAAGTGCTAGAGAAAATCTGACTGCACTTGTATCTATCCTTAAAAATCAATGATTTTGAACGAATACTCGTCAGCTGATCAAAACCTATTGATTGTTTTCTTATTTTGTCCTACAACCGCGCAAGACAGGAAATATTTCCAAAAAATAATCCCTATACTTGAATATTGGCAATTGTTAGGAATATCGCGTCAAAGTTTTCATCTGTTATTGATTTATTTTATAAAATTGTTAAAACATTACAAATATTCCATTAGAACAATCGTTAGATTATATAATTATTCGTTTAGAGAATATATACATTTGATAGATATTTGATAGTAATAGGGATTTTTCTCCAGACAATAGCGGTAGTCCTACTTGCCTGCATTGCAGGTTTCATACTACGTAGGGGCCTGAGCTTACACGTTTCTGTCAAAAATAACGTTCACGATGGTAAGAATATTCATTTTCATTTCCCATACATATCTAAACTATTTCGTTATATTTCGTCCTGCTATTTATTTATGTGCCAATAGTCAAAATCAAAATAGACAATTTTCGTATTTTAGGACATATTCATTTTTTATTAATGAGATAGTATTGAGTGACCTGTCTTCTGACTCATTACATCAATACTGTGCATAAGTAATTAATTACTATGCATAAAGTACTAAATTTAACATTAATTTGTCTTTCATTTTTCTAGCGCATGAACGCATTGAGATGTCCTACAGACGAGCTTAGTCTCACCAACTGTGCTATCATTAATCCTGATGATTTTCCAGAAGATGTCAAGTAAGATTAGATTCGAATTATATACACTAATTTAATATCAGTAACTACGTTATAACCAATTTTATATTTAACGTTTCGTATCTCTAGACACATAGAAGTAATCACCGACCCAAATCATCATTTTGTCTTTACCGTAAAACATCATCAAGATGTACCTAATGGAGCAGTCGGGTTTAGCTTGCCTCAACGCAAATGGGCTACGCTTTCTCTTGGACAAGAGATCGAAGTTCGACCTTACTACTTTGATCCAACATCCAGTTCAGAATGCTTATGCAATATCATCTTGGAAGCTGACTTTTTACAAAAGAAGTCGTACGTCTTGTTTATCATTATTATTTGGTTTTTATTCAGCAGGAGATATTCCATATACATATATATATATATATATATTTATTTGTTTTTTAAGAACATCGTTGGAACCATATAATACAGATGAGATGGCCAAAGATTTCCTTTTACGCTTTTCGGGACAGGCATTCACCGTTGGTCAGCAGCTGGTATTTCAGTTTAAAGACAAAAAAATGCTTGGCCTTGTAGTTAAAAGTTTAGAAGCTGCTGACCTTTCTGCGCTTAAATCAGGACAGAATCCAACGCCTAAGAAAACAGAAATGGGTCGTTGCTTGGGTGATACCGTTATACAGTTTGAAAAAGCAGAAAATTCCAGTATAAATCTGATTGGAAAAGCAAAGGGAAAAATAGTTAGACAGTCAATTATTAATCCAGATTGGGATTTCCAAAAGATGGGGATTGGTGGTTTAGATAAGGAATTCAGTGCTATCTTTAGAAGAGCATTTGCATCAAGAGTTTTCCCCCCAGAAATTGTAACTCAATTGGGTTGCAAACACGTTAAGGGTATTTTACTTTATGGTCCACCAGGAACAGGAAAAACATTGATGGCAAGACAAATAGGTACCATGTTGAATGCAAGAGAGCCGAAAATTGTTAATGGTCCACAAATTTTGGATAAATATGTTGGAGAAAGCGAAGCCAACGTTAGACGATTATTTGCCGATGCGGAAGATGAAGAAAAGAGAGTATGTCTGCTTTATTTATTAATATGTATAGAATATAGTTATTATAACATTAAATAATTTTCAGCTTGGTCCAAACAGCGGACTACACATTATAATTTTTGACGAGATCGATGCCATTTGTAAGTCTAGAGGCAGCGTAGCCGGTAATACAGGAGTACATGATACGGTCGTCAATCAGTTACTTGCAAAAATTGATGGCGTCGAACAATTAAATAATATACTTGTTATTGGTATGACCAATAGACGAGATATGATTGACGAAGCTCTCTTACGTCCTGGTAGATTGGAGGTAAGCAAAATATAGACGCAATACAAAATCCACATTTATCGTTACGTTAAAACTATTTATATTTAAAGGTACAAATGGAAATCAGTTTACCAGATGAAAATGGAAGATTACAAATTCTTAACATTCATACATCTAGAATGAAGGATTACAAGAAAATATCACCAGATGTAGATTTAAAAGAATTGGCAACAAAAACTAAGAATTTTAGTGGTGCTGAACTTGAAGGCCTAGTAAGAGCTGCACAAAGTACAGCTATGAACAGATTAATAAAAGCTTCGAGTAAAGTCGAAGTAGATCCAGCTGCAATGGAAAAACTTATGGTTTCTAGAGCCGACTTTTTGCACGCTCTTGAAAATGACGTTAAGCCAGTTAGTAAATTTTTACTTATATTTATACTGTCAAAAAAGTAAATAAATCATAAAAATCAGATGAGATAATAATAATGATGAATAATTTTATAGGCATTCGGTACAAGCGCGGAAGCTCTTGACCATTTACTTATTCGTGGCATTATTTCTTGGGGAAGACCAGTTACCGAAATTCTATCAGATGGTTTGCTTTATATACAAGAAGCACGTGCTGCGGAAGGTTCAGGTCTTGTCTCGGTTCTCTTAGAGGGACCTCCTAACAGTGGAAAAACAGCTCTTGCAGCACAAATTGCTAAAAATTCAGACTTTCCATTTGTTAAGGTTTGCACTCCAGAAGATATGGTTGGATTCACCGAATCAGCTAAATGTCTATTAATACGGAAGGTACGGTTACTGTTTTTATTTATATTTAAATTTGATGCACCAAATGAAAATATTTTTTCTAATATCTTGCAGGTATTCGATGATGCATATCGTTCGCAACTCAGTTGCATTTTGGTTGACAATATTGAACGTTTATTAGACTATGGACCTATTGGGCCACGTTATTCGAATTTAACGTTGCAGGCACTTCTTGTTTTGTTAAAGAAGCAACCACCGCGTGGTCGTAAATTATTGATTCTTTGCACTTCAAGTCGCAGGTAAATAATTTTTTATACGAAGAAAAATAAATCATTTATATAAAATATTTCTATTCAATATATCTATTTTTTTCATTCCAGACAAGTATTGGATGACATGGAAGTATTGTCAGCATTCAGTAGTACCATTCACGTACCTAATTTATCTACACCCGAACATCTCTTGAATGTCTTAGAAGAAGTAGATTTATTCTCGAAGAAAGAAATGACATCTTTACATGGAAAACTTCAAGGGAAACGGTAACGCATTATTAAATTACTATTTTTTTTTACTGATTGCTGTTATTAACAGATTATAAAGTAACTTCAACTTTTCTTTTCTCATTCTAGTATATTTATCGGTATAAAGAAATTATTAAGCCTGATAGATATGGCTCGTCAAGTAGAGCCTAATTACAGAGTACCGAAATTTCTCTCGAAATTAGAAGAAGAAGGTGGATTAGAATAAAAATAAAACAATAACAATAAAGAAACTATATTCTGAATTCTAACTGTGTAGTATCCATAGGTTTGTATAATACATTTTTCTATTTGATAGAAAGTGCATACTAATTTATGTAATGCAGAATTGATATATCAAATATTATTCCTTTGTAGGTATTTTTTGCGATCAGGAGAAGACAAAACTGACAAGATCAGTAAAAAGTTAACAATATAGTATCTTTATAAAATGGTTATGCATTAGCGAAAGCGAAAAATATCTTCCATCTTAAATGGTATTATCTATTTTTTATACCATTTAAACGAAAGGATGTAGATATATTTATATTTATTTGATATATTTTTTTCTTACATAATCATTCAAATGATTTTTGTGAAAGTAAATGTATTTAGTTAATTTAATTTTATAGGATTAAATCATCTCGGTCATACAGATTCTGGCTTCCAAAATGTGTCATTATGAAATGATACATTCATTTAATTCTTCAAATAATTCCTTTCAAAATCGATCAAGTTTTGAAAAGTAACGTTAATGTTTTATTATGTTTATTATATTTGATTTTTACATTCCTAGAATATGATTTATGACGTAATAAATAATATCGATGAAGTTTGACCATTTACAAGAAAGGAGTACTTCCAGAAAGTATTTTTTTATATCTCTGTTTATCATATGACCTTCTAACTTGCAGTGATTATCTATCCATCGGCAGATATAAATGTATCATCCATTTTGAATCAAACGCTGTTAGATCTATGCATATAGTTGGTCCTATATTATCTTGTAATTATTGTTGCTTGATGAGAACCATCAAAAAATGGCGAACAAATTACATTCATAAAATGTGTAAGATAGATCGATTTTATAAATATATATTTTACTTACGTTTATTTAAGACTAAGAACTATCATATATTTGATTTAATCAAAAACAGGAATGTTCCTTCAAAATTGATCGATTTCGTAATTAATGAAATGGAAACAGAGTCTCTGAAATAGTTAAATAAAGTAATTATTTGATTGCAGATCATAAGATTGATAATAGTCGTCTATATAATAATACAAGTTAATAAGATTTTGGTTAAAAAGAAGTATTATAGAATTGATTTAGCTTTGACGATTGTTATTCTTAAGTTGTTGTAAAGTTGTTCAATTTCTATATGTGTGTGTGTGTACAAATTTGCAATAGTATTGAAATATTTAGTGCAACTATAGACAATGTCTTTCTCCTTGCAATATATAACAAATGTACAAATGATAATGGAAAAATGTAAAAAAAGAAAGGAGTTGTATCCCTGTTAAATGATTACACAGATAAGTACATATATAATCCATACGTATATGTATCGATACATTTATGATAAATAAAGTAACAATTAAATATATGCATATATATATATATAGAATTGTTGCTTTATAAGTCGTTAACGATTGAGAAATGAAAATAATTATTTCTTTATGTTAGATGTACAGCTTGTGTAGTAAATGTATGTACAGCTTATACTTGCTCAGTGTACAGGTATAGGATAATTTTTCTATTTATTTCTTTATGTAATTTTATTATATTTCTTTTCATAAATAATGCATTTAATTTGCTGTATACTTCATTAGACTTTATCGATCAACAAATGAATAACAATCAATATTATTTTAATTGATAATCAATAGTCATATCTATTTGTATGTAAATGTATTGGTAAAATTCTATATATATATATATATATATATATATTTAATGTTTCGAAATATAGTATTATAACAAAATGTTAACTGTTTTTAATTACAGTGATGATAGCATTTTAAAAAATCTTTTCATGCGAAAGATTATCTCATATTGCGTATCACCGTTTTTTTATTGCATTATTAAAGTATACTTGAGATGTAATTAAAAATGACATGTTCGTTTTAAAGAAATTCTTCTTTTTTTTTTAGCGTAAATAATATTTATTTATAATATAAGTTAACATTTATACATAATAATTGTATCCAATTTATTGCTATTTCACTCTTGTTCACAATTAGTTGTTGTTATCTACATGCGCGATTCTTTTTTCACGATTATTATCGGTAACACGTATTTGGTTTATAAGATATTCATAATTTTTAGATTATCACTGTGCAATAAGAACAGTGTAATATTATTTTATGCGATTAAAATATTCCAAAATATTAAGCACCGCCGCATCGCTTTGTTCTTGAAATAAAACATATGTATCAAATGATTTGAATAATAATACTACTATGCATCCAAAATATCATCATCGCTATCTGATTGACATTGTGTCGGATCGTTGTTAGGATCTAATAAAAGATGAGCCTGTTCGGTAGTGCCTACCTAAAAATAAAATGATAGATAAAGTCGTCAAGAAAATGGACATTTTTCAAATTCTTTATTCGAACATATCTGAATATGTTTATAAACGGGAAATATTAGATATGACAAAGTTACCCTGCAGTATTGGACGCGTCCACTTCCTCTTCTGGAATTGCAGTAATGAAAACAGGAATGCAAGCAGGCCCTTTTATTTGGATTCCGATAATACAATATAGCTAGGAGGAACATACATACGGTAATTACGATACCAGCGATTAGGCCGGCTGAAAATAGAACAAATTTATTTGTTAATAAAAATTAATTATTTCTTCGTATTTACTTAATAAATTTAGAAATTTTCAAGAAATTTCATTTGCATAATAATAATAGTTACTTGCCATGACTAGAAGAACTCTGAATATTTAGTTGTTTATCTGCTAAACTAAGTTTTGATTCCATGTTGGCTCGATGAATGCAAGTTACGTTTGTGTACCATTCAAATTCTGCCCTACACTGCGATTCCTATTACAAAAAAAGAAAAAGAAAAAAAGGATATATATTTAATAAGAATAATATATAATTTAACATGATTGTATTTCTTTCATCATTTCATAGTTTGATAATTTAATAGTATAACGTAACTACATCGATAAGAAGTTCAAAAGTCTCTCAGAGTTTTGTAAGACTATTTATAAAGAAATATGTGCTCGTTCAAAACATCTTCTCTTAATGCGTAAATATGTAGAAAATTACCAATGTTACCGTCAATGCTTTGTCAATTTTTCCAACACGTCGAATCATGTCTCATAGATAATATTCTTTAAAAAATTGGTATTTCCAAATAATCTATCTAAATCGAGCAAGTACCGGTTACATATCGGTTAATACGTTCGCCACCATTGACGATTTTAATTTAATAAGAATCTTTTTGCTTGGTATATTTTTGCCAAGAACATTTTTACTGGGTTTTTCCAAAAGTTTCCGGATAAAAACTAGCCCTTGATGGCAAATGATTATATACTCGTACTCGTCCAAATTTGCGGTTCTCGATAATTTTAAAGGAAAAATCACAAGTGTGTAAGACTTGTATATTTTGTATATTTATAAACTGGCACGAACTCTTTCCGAACAATCTAATAGAATACCCTAGAGAAAAATAATTTTATTATAAAAATAACGTATTATTGTTACTATTAAATTTCTCTTTAGAAAAAAACTTTCATTATATTTTCTATATGCAGTCAATAAATCGATGATGTTTAGTGACCACTTGGAAAATCCAGAAATTAATAGGAATACTAGAAACGCATTTATAAAAGAACAATGAAAAAGCCACAGACATGTCGAATGATTTTTACAATGAAAAGTCATGGAGAAAGTAATAATGAAAAATATAAAATTTGTCTAAGACATTTGTCTATGGTTTGAAACTTTTTTTTAACATTATTTCATTTACACACAGATTTAAATAAGTATACTTTTTATACTCGAAAAAGTGCGAGTAATCCGAAGGAGGTATTTATTATTTTAAACTATGCGACTTGAGATAAATTTAAGAAGATCATTATTTTCAGACATATAATAGTTCTTGTTGATAGCAGCAAAAATATTCCTAGGAAAAGATGTTAAAAATGATTGTATAATAATCGGTAAATAATAAATGATAAATCATTCGAATTTAAGGAGCAATTTGAACCGTCGAGTCACATGGGAGCGCCGACCAATGGAGTGCTTTGTTAGGGAGGTCACGTGAGTGGCCGCTATCGAAAGGAAACGAGTACATTAAGCGTCCGCGAGATGATATCGTCAGTCTACGTCAAGCGTATACGAAGAGTGCGTGTTACTTTTTTTCTCCTATGCTCAAGTGTCTCGTGTTTAATTATCTTTTGTGAGATTTAGCGATTGATGATTTTAATCACTTATTAATACGTAACTATCTTTGTTGAGATCGTATCAAAGGAAGTACAAAGTGGCACGCGATGCCTACGATCTACTGTTTACGATTCAAATTTTAAACAGCATCGAGGATATATGACCGAGAAATAACATCTAAATTGATTCTGGTGAGTAGTATAGTAGAATCGTGATTCCGGATTCGCGTCATCGCGGGAAGACGAAGGAAACCGGTTTTTACTGCTGCCCTTACACGTTGCTTCAAAATTCCATTATTTGTTCTTTTTTTTTTTTCATTTGAAAAGTAACAAATCGTCTTTACAATTTCCAATTGTTCAAATTCTTCTCATATCCGAAACGACGATTAAATATGCTAGCTAACGTTACGAGATCGCTATTAATAATTAATTAGTATTCTAGTCAATGATCTATCAGTGATATCCAATTTTGTAGAGGAGACACGATCACGAAATCGGTTGCAATATTGTTCGAGATAGAACTTGACGCATAATCTCGAAGTTACGTTCTGTAGTCTCTTATATATATATATATATATATATATATATCTGCTTTCTCTCTCTCTCGCAGACGAGTCTTTCCGAGAAACATATGATATTTGTATTCTTTAGAAAAGCCTTACAATTTATCGATCCAAGCAAGCATAAATCGCTAATGAATTTTTCTCCACTTAAATCTCTCAATCTTGAAATACAGTATATTTTGGAGATTTGAATGAAATTCATGTAGAAACATGCCGTTCCCGTTATATAATTTTCAAGAAATACAATCAACACATGTGACGAAGATCATTATTTATCAACCGAACACAGCGCAATATTGCAACGTAGCCAACATTGTATTCCGAGTATTTAGATTCGAGCAAAGATTTGACAAAGTTTACAAAACGAGAAGTGACTTCATACCAGAAGATTATTTCTTTTTGCGAAGGGAAAATATCGAAGGAGATTATTTGCCTTATCTATTATCATTTTTGTCGTTCCTCCTATTTTTTATCGATTCCTCTTTTTCTATCACACGTCTGTGTGTTGTACAGAAAGAGAGATAGGAACTTTGGAGTATGTCTTAATCGCTGACCTAGACGACACATAGCAGGGAATTCATTACCGCATAAATGCTTTATTTCATTCTATATTTCGAACTAATCCTACAACCATCGAGATAGAAAGAATCGATATTTTGTATAATCGAGTACTACGTTGTTAACGCATTCGGTTATGCTTTGTAACAAAGGTCGCCCCTGAAGTTGCGATTGAATTGACATGATGCGATTTGAATTAATCTTGGAACGATTGTACATATATTTAAGCGTAATACTTAAAAATACTCGTCCCAAATCTACCCACTCGTACGTATCACACAACAGTTCAGCTAATCAAACGTCTTTGTTGCCGTAACCTGGCATCATCCACAAACCGCGCGCAATTCTATAATTTTATATCTACGTCATTATTTTCTCTTGACTCTGAACAAATAATTAATAGTCAAAAAGTAATTATACTTGAAAACGTTTTAACGACTTTTGAACCATCCTGCATTTACTAGAAATAAAACCTTGAAACGGTCACGCAATAATGAGAACAAACAATTTGTTGATCTTCGATTAACAAAAATTATATTATTTCTGGTTTTAATCCCTTCTTGCTACTTACAATTAATCATAAGTTAATCATACATTTTGTTATAATTTCGCGTCCAATGCGTGTCTATATAAGGATAAAAGAATATTCCAAAGACTTGTATGTAAAAAGTTTTTACGCTTGTATCCTTGACGAAATAATTGACTAGACTGCAGAACAGAGGTATAATTAAGATTTAAGGAGAAACAGAATTCTTTGAAGACGATTATTAGTATCATTATTCAAACCGAACGAGTGAGTATGCTTAACTCGCGTAAATAGATTCTGTCGGAAATAAAAGCTGATATTAATTTTAGAATAATATTATTAATATTGCACATAGAGAGAGAGAGAGAGAGTTGGAAAACAACAATTCAGATCGCTTATACAAAAATCCAGATCGCGTATACAAAAATCGCATTAACGTAGTATTCGAACGTGATGGAGACAACGAGTACATTGTCAATATTACAAAGAAACGTCTATTTCGTTGTTCTTTTCCTATCAAATAAAAAATAATGTTTCATAATATCCTTCAAGTTTATTCATTAATCATAGAAAATTGTCGATCATAACCATTGTATTTATTTTACTTACGTATCCGTGATAAATCAAAAGGAACAATCAAGATCGATTATCGTCACGTAAATTAATCACTTTCGCTAGATATTTTTTTCTTCTTCGTTAATCAATCCTCAAAATGTTTGCGATCTTATTTATACATTTTCAATAATATTATAGATAAAGTTTCTCGCTTTTAGATACAAAAATGAAAGAAAAAATGATATCCGATCTCGATTTGATATTCACTTGATGACATTAGTTTGATTTATTACAATTCACAGGAGGAAAAAGAAAAAAAAGAATTGGAAGGTTTTTTTATCGTTTAATTAATCGATAATAGTGTGTGTGTGTGTGTTCTCAAGAGAATTCTTCATAGGATCGAATTGTTCGACGAATAAGTATAAAAGGTGACCTTGAATTTACTGGCTCTCTCTCTCTCTCTCTCTCTCTCTAATTCTCTATTCCTATTTCACGATTAAGAAGGTATCGAGTTTAAATAGATTACCGTATACCGAAATTTTGTTATAATTATGACATTATTAGGAGTGATTTATGAAATAAAATCAAATTTGAAAGATCCAGATGAAAGTTCTGAATTATGTATTAAATAATGTAAAAATTATAAATCATCGATATTAGAACGATAAACATAAACGGTATACAGGGTTAGTTCAAATAAGATTGAAGTAATAATAAACTAATAATAAATGAATGTAAGAAGAAATTGAGTAAAAAAAATGTATGCAAAAGTTGAATGATATGAACGAACGGGTACAAAGAATGCGCGTTATTTGCTTTCGATGTTTTTCATCGGCGTGAATCATCTTGTATGTATAATAAATATAACACTGTTCTATACTTTCTCTTTTCTTTACATAACAAAATTACGGCGTAGCTGAAAAAAAATGGCTTGGTTAAAAAAGGAAAGAAACTCGTGGGATCCTACCACAATTTCATTTAAGCTCATTTGCGCGCTATAGTCACACGTATTTACACGGGTGGTACTAGGTCGTTACCCGGATCTAACGACGACAAGGAACGTGATTTGTTTTAAAATTCGATTAACGTACACACTTTATTCTTGTCCACCATCGAATGCTTTTTCCATGATGTATATCCAAAAGATAGAAAACAAAATAATTTCTTGATAATGATAAAATATGGTATTTCTTTTTCTTTCTATAAGTGAAATCATCGAACGAGAGATTGAGAGAGAATAAGGTCATAATAACTGCAACGACACTATGGAATCGTCCGATTAGTATTTTTTACATTTTCAAATATATACAGAGTGACCGAAAAACAAATGTACAAACTAGACTATTTATAACGTATATCTAATTGCAATTGGAGTAATAATTACACAAAAATAAACGAGAATTGGCTTATCATGTGAGAGAGGAAACGTCTTTTTTTATCTGCAAAGCTGCGAAACAAGCTATTTCCGATTTTAACTGTAATCTAAACATTTGTAAATAACATTTCTTTCTTTTCTTTTTTATTATTCAGAATGTTTTTGTTTTTTCTTTTCTAGCGGATCTGAAAATCATTGGCAAGAAACAATGATTTTCATAATCTGGGGAATAATATCGTTGTTTACACTTTCAAGAACTTATATCTCTGCTTTCGAATGTAAAGGGGACCAGAATTGCACGTGCCAACCAAATTATTCGAGTGGAATAGAAATTTTTTGCCAAGCTGAAAATAATTCCGAGTTCATTCTAAACATTTATCCACAAGATTTCTTGCAGGTACGCATACACGAATGATATTTTTGATTTAACTAATATTGGATCGCGCGAAAGAAGTTTGGAAGGTTTTTTCTAATAAATAACTTGATTAATCAACAGATCACTTGTCAGAATTGGAAAGGGTGGGAGAAATTTCGTTTCACGAGCACCCTACCTGGAAAAGAATTAGATTCGCTGCGTTTCCGAATATGCGGGCTATCGAAGAACATAAGTTTAGGAGACGTGGCCAGACAAATGGGAGTGGAAAGTGTCAACACGCTTCTCTTTCAATCCTACTCTAATCTTGGCGATGAGTTAACGAGAGATCAAGTTCGTGGCTTTCCAAAGACGAAAAAATTAATTTTATCCAGTAACGGCTTCTCAAAGGTCCCAAAGGATTTGTTGATGGATTTCCCGGAATTGGAATGGCTTGATCTACGTGAAAATAATCTCCAATTACCAGTTGGTATTTTTGATGCAACTCCAAATCTCAAAGTTCTCGAATTAGGTAACAATGGGATGAAGACGATCAAAACTGGGACCTTCGATAAATTAGAAAAACTTCATTTTCTAAACATTTGGGATAACCGATTGACGGAAATAGAAACTGGATTATTCGACAAATTGATTTCCTTAAGATCTTTGGATCTAAGCATGAATAAATTAATGATCCTATCGCCGAACGTTTTTAGTCAATTAAATAAACTAGAGACCGTCAATCTTTCTTCCAACAATTTCTCTTCCCTACCGGAAGGACTTTTCGATCATAACGTATTCTTACGAAAAGTCAAATTGTCCAATAATCGTAGAAATTTAACCACTCTGCCGGATCATTTGTTCGCTAATTTGACAAAACTCGAAATAGTTTCCTTGACAAATAATGGTTTGAAAGTTTTACCAGAAAATCTATTCTGGGGTGGTCAATCGTTGAAGAACATCAGTCTGGATAGGAACTTCTTTTATACTCTACCAAAGGATATCTTTAAAGGACTGACAAATGTTGAAAAAGTCCAATTGAGTTTCAACCACATTGAAGCTCTTCCCGATCGAATCTTTTACAACATGAACAAATTGACTAAACTCGATTTGTCTAACAATCGTATGGTTTCTATATCTCCGTAAGTTATTTTTCAATATTTCATATGCTTTCGCCCACCTTCTTGCTTTCTTTAGCTATTCGCTCAATCAATTGAATGAAATATCTTTCAGATATCTATTCGACGGTTTGAAATCCCTGACCGAATTGAATATGGAAAATAATCAATTAAAAACCATCGATCAATTGGCATTTTCTTCCGTAAGAAATTTACGAATAGCCAAATTCTGTCATAACAAGCTTACGTTCAATTTATATGGAATACAGGAGGATTATCAGTCGCCATTTAATAAATGTTATTTACTCAATGAATTATACTTATCGAACAATTATATATCGACGATATCCAACGATTGGTCGTTAAATGCAATGAATTTGCACGTATTAGACTTGAGTTATAACGACATTAGTGTTATATCGGTAAATATCATTTTTCAATGTCAATCATAAATTTACAAATATTTCTTTAATCAAAATGATAAGATTACAAAATAATACAATCATTTTAATATTTTCTTCATCTTTTGTCATGTTTTCTTTCTCTTTTTCTCTAGATGGACGATTTGCAATTCGTATCGAACAATATTAAAGTCAATCTGACTAATAATAAAATAAAATACATATTATTGGCCGAAAGTATTCGAATTTATCAAGAGACTCCACGGGACGTTATCATCTACGTTGAACATAATCCCTTGATCTGTGATTGTAATTTGTACAATTTTTTACGTTATCTCGAAGGTAGGATGCATCCAAAAGTACAAAATTACTTTCACATTATTCCGGGAAATTTAACGTGCTTGGAATCAAATGGAACGAGTGAGATAGAAATTAGTAAACTAAGTTCGAAGACCTTGAAATGTGCCGAGACGGAATACTTGCAAATAAAAAGCAAGTGTCCGACTGGTTGTACCTGTCGGATACAACCAGAAGACAAGGCTCGTTTAATAGATTGCTCTAATAAAAATTTATCCCAATTATTAATCGACACTACGGGAATAAGCGATAAAAAACCTGTCGATGGTTATCATATTAAATTGAATATCAGTGGAAATAATTTCACTGAGATACCCTCGACAGAACTTTTAGGATCGGAATACGTGACGGATTTCATTTTGTCCAACAACAATATCACTCGAATTACGCTCGACAAATTGCCCAAAAATCTCGAGGTATGTTGTCAAATATTTCTTTATTTCTTTCTTGAATTAGTGAAGTTTCATTTCTTGTTCTTTTGTAGGTATTAGAATTGCATAACAACAATATATCGAGGATCGATTCGAATCTACTGGACTATTGGAAAAATTCTATTACATTAAAGAGACTTACATTGCATAAGAACCCATGGAAATGCGATTGCGATGCTCGAGACTTATTTAGCTTCGTTCAATCAAAATTAATAGACATTCCAGATTTAGGGAAGGTCATGTGCAATAACATGGCTATTTCTATGTTGGAGATGAGCATTAATGACTTTTGTCCGTTCGAGACGATGATGATAATTGGAATAAGTTTTACGATAGCATTATTGTGCTTGTTCATCGGTGGATTAGTAGCATTGTATTACAGATACCAACAAGAGATCAAAGTTTGGTTGTATGCTCATCAATGTTGTTTATGGTTAGTCACAGAAGACGAATTAGACAAGGAAAAGATATACGATGCATTTATAAGTTACTCCCATAAGGACGAAGATTTTGTTGTGAAGGAATTAGTACCAAAATTAGAAAGTGGTCCGAGACCATACAAATTGTGTTTGCATTATCGCGATTGGCTAGCCGGTGAATGGATTCCAACGCAAATAACGCGTTCTGTGGAAAAATCAAAGAGAACGATCGTGATAGTATCGCCTAACTTTTTGGAAAGTATTTGGGGGGCGATGGAATTTCGTGCAGCTCATAGGCAAGCTATGAGCGAAGGTAGAGCCAGAGTCATATTAATTTTATACGGAGATATCGGCTCTACGGACAATTTGGATGTCGAGTTCAAAGCTTATCTAAATATGAACACGTACGTTAAATGGGGCGACCCGTGGTTTTGGGATAAGTTGAGATATGCATTACCACATCCGCCAGAACTTACCAAAAGCCTAGTTAAAAAGAAAATCTTTGAGAAACATTATCCTTGTATACAAATCAATGGAGAAAAGAAAGAGTTGATATATTCGTGCGGAATTCCCGATACACCTATCGCGACTACTCCACCTGCTGATTCGCTTAAAATGTTTATATGTGATTCGATTGAGAAATTTCCTCGCGTTAACAGCGATGAGAACGAGGTAACTAAATTGAGTGACAGTAATATACCTTACAATGTACCAGAATGCGAAGCAATTCATAAGAACTTGATCAATAAAATACAAAGCACGACTACCGTTTAATTCCAAAATACGTAATATCAAATTGGTGCAATGTTAAAATAACTTTGAGTTACTTCATTCTTTTTTGTTTTTTTTTTTTATAAATATATTATACATAGATATTATTTTTAAGAAACATAATTAATTTAAATTTAATCTATTGACTGAAAGGATCGATATCCAAACGATGTAATCGTAATATTAATTATAAGTATCATTTTTTTTTACCTACTTATATCTTTCTTTATCGATATTTACTCATATATCGTTAAAACAAACATATCATAGAAATACTGAACAGAGTGTGTTCAAAGTTGTCATATTTTCTTATTTATAATTAAACGCAAATACTCTGAATGAGAGTATGAGAATTTTGAAACAACTCTTTATTTTTAATATGCAATATTGCGCTTTAATGTAAATTACTTTTACATTCCCTATTATTTTTTTCGTGTACATAATAATCATCTCGTATCTACTATCATTTTATATGCAATTTATTATTTGTATATTTGAATCAAATTTGTTTAGAAAAAGTATAGTTTAAGCATTTGTATATAGTTTATACATTTTCATCGAATATCTATATAAACTATATCTTGATATCAAAAAATAAGATTAATAATAGTAGAATCTCATTATAAATAAAAATGAAAAGCAAACTAATGGAAGAAGCAATCTTACTACTTACCCACGACAGCTTCGGTTCGCCAATTTCACTGGACTCGTTGCATATAAACTTGATTTCGGACATATAGGAACCTGCAATAATTAACATACGAATATAAGAAAAAGAAGAAAAATGACTAAATATAGATTTACTTCTACACTACTTACTATTAAAACATTTACTGCCATTCGAATATTCAAGTTTGATATAGTCTCGATTATAATCAAAAATAACGTTTGATAAAGATCCATAATTATTAGATTCTTGGCACACCGTAGAACCATTACAATTTTTTTCTTTTCCGCATATATTTATGCCGTAATTTTTCTCTTTACCTTTAACCTATTATTTTAATTATACATTACTTACACTCTATTTTTTTTTTCAAGTCTTACAATTAGATTAATGTACTTGAATGGAAAGGAAACTCACGTAATGCATTGGCTGTTTTGCATATAATAAAGAAAGATCGAATTGATTTGAACGAAATCGATCTTTTATCATACATGGTGGAACCCAGTCACCCATGACAGCTCCACAAGCGATGCTAGTTTTCCATTCAAAAGTATATGTACAATTACTATAATTTTTAAATTCTGGCGCGCCCTGAAAATATAATAATAATATATTCAATATATAATTAAATTAAAGTATAAGAGAACATTTCAAAATCATTACTTCGTTTTTGTCACCGCAAACGAATAGAAGAACTGATGAAATTTTGGTATCTGTTCTTTCTTGACATGCGGAACCTTCGAGGTAACGTAATATAATTTGATCTTTATTTATTTCTGGTGCATTCTTAGGAAAACCTAAATTCTAAAATAAAATATTACATGTTACATTTTAAAATGATATATTATTTCGATAACATATTATTTACTTACTTCTTTTACTAATTCATTATTAGCATTTAATGAAGCTTTACAAATGGCACTGCCATGCTCACATTCTAAATCTGTAGTTTTTACTATAGGTTGACATACATTTATATAAAATACGGTACTATTTATTTTTACAATATAATTGCTTGTCGAACGTATTAAAGGAGTTAAATTAATTTCATTATCTACGGTAGCGCATTTGATCTAAAATCAAATATCTGATTAGAGTTGAAATAATAATTATATAAACAATTTGTGATCAATTACTTGCTTTTTTTTCGCAAACCAAATTAAGATTCCAATGAATGATCAACTGACAAGGACTTTCTTTAATAATAATTGGATCATTTGTCGATCCTTCGGGTCCACATAAAAATGCAATCAATGTTTGACGGTACTGATTATAGCTACATTTGTCACCATCCGTGTAATTTAAGTATGGTCCATCCTGCTGCCACATCAGATTTGTGTTAGCCATACCCAGAGATGCACCATTTTCTTTAAGACAAACTCCTAAATATGTGATTGTTAATATTTATAAGCTTTTCAACTATACTTTACTTCTTAACAACGATTAAATATTATTTCTTCTGAAAATTTTGCATTCATTTAAAAACAATTAATATGAAGCTAAAAACTTGATCGAGCGTTGTCATCTATTATCTTGATCTAGCATTGTTCTTTTATTTTATTTATACCTCTCAAAAAGTGACAATGTCGAAAATGCATAAGATGCATTGAATGCACGCCTATCTTCTATATGGAAAGTACAAAATTAAATATTCATAAGCAAAGTCGGAAAGGTAGGGATAACGAAGCTCATTACGCTAACGTTGGTATTATACTTTATCGGTAAATTAGAACACGAGTGATTTATTCGCGCGAAACCATTTATCGATAAATAGCAATACCTTCGTGTGTTTCGCAAAATATATTAATTTCATAAAATATCGATTAAAAAAATAAAATATACTTAACCTGTTTTTTCCTTACACTTATTAGTTGCAACAGGTCCACATACTCGAAATGTATATTTTTTACCCTGAGATGAAGTGGCATGAAAATCTTTATTCATTAAAGATTGTAAATCATACCTGCACGAAAGAATATGAATTAGTATCAAGAATTATAATTGAAATTGCTATATGGAAAATGAAATTCTTACATAAAATTTGTTATAGGATTATTTATAGTACATCTTCCAACTGTCTTTGCACTATATTCACGTAAAAGTTTTAAGCTGCAAGCAGCTACGGTTATCCATTTCAATTGATAATGACAGCCATCAGTTTTTATTACTTCCGGAGATGTTTCCTAGTAAAGTAAACGTAATAACAGCATAGAATTGTTCTAATCATTATCCTTAAGTAAGTTCGTCGACAAAATATTCACTTTAGCGTCCAAATTACAGATAAATGTAATGGTGGTTCGAATATGATGTTCTATCTGTTGTCCATTTTTACACATACTTCCATCCTCGTATTCTAATATTAGATTTTTGGAAGAATCTATGGTAAGAGGTTTCTGAACGTTTCCCAAATTTAAATATCTGAATTTAAAACGATACATAAATCTATAATTACTTATTTATTGCTTTCATAAAATTGTATATTTTGAAGACTCTTTATATATTTATACCTCAATTTAGGTTCTTTTTTAAGATCTTGAAGACAAGCTCCTGAATTTATGGGACAGAGAACATTGTATCCGAATATCACGGAATGACAAACATTCAATATTAAATTAACAGATGTATTGTTTCCAACATATATATCATAATTATCCGAATATCTTTTTAGAGGTGAAAGATCATATTGAGAGCCATCGGAAGGATCAGTCACAGTACAATTGATTTCTTTTCTTTTAGCGCACGCGAAAGCGCTACTCCATACCATATGGAATTGACATTTATTTTTCTGTAAGTAATCATTACATTGGTATATCAAAGATCAAAAAAATCTCAACGACAAACATATATTTGATAAATATGTAAAATTACTTGCTTGTTCAAATGTAATCGGTATCGAATGATTGTTAATTAAATAATCGCACATTATTAAGATATCCACTGTATAATTGACACCTGGTTGGCATTTATCGCCGTTAAAAGTAAAATGTATTTTTCCAGATTTAGTTGACAAGTTTGGTATTACTTTTCCTATCATAAATAATAACAATTAAGTGCTATTAAATGAAATATAAATGAATAAGAAAAAGTTTAATCACCTATTCCTATTTCTTTGTCGTTTTTTTCTAAACATATAGAATACCCATCTTTCCCATTGCATTTCTTTATCAATGGTGAACATAACTGCATTCGTATAGTTTCATTAGAATTATGATGAATAATGATATCTTCCCCAGGTTTAGACAATTTGGTTAAATTATAAGAATGGCTAAAGATTTCTTCGTTAAATTCGCAGTAAGGTTTAGTTTTATTAATTACTATATTACCCTGTAACGATAATAAACAATAAATAAATATGTTATTAGAAATACATATATGCATATATGTTTTGAATGCAAATAATTCATTCATACCAAACTAATTGTTGAAAGAGAAAAGAAGAATATAAAAACGTTTAAGTTGTACATCTTTTTGATTTAAAGATTCCTTCTGCAACCGCAATGACAATAGATCTTCTAGCAAAATACATAACAAGTAAGCTCGATATACTGACGTATATTATCCACTCAACATATACATAAATGAGGATGACTAATTCAAATATTTCAGATAATGTTCGATCTCAACAACGCAACATTTAGGTTAGAATCATTTTCAAACACAACATTGCGAAATAAAGTTCGACTTAACCTATCGATTAATCCTTTCGAGACGACATATCGAATAGTTTAATATCGATATATGTATACGAGCAATTTGAATGATACACTATATTTGCCGATGAAAATAAAGAAATAATTAGTATCATATCAAAAAAATAACAATGCTATTTTTTTTTTTAATGAACATCAGAACCTTTTGAAATTCATTTATCTCTTGTTTACCTGGCGCATCCCTGAAAAACAATGAACGATGTAATTACAATATTTACTTTTAATAATAGATAATACTATTGATTATATTATCAAAGTGAAGTGTAATAACGAAATGCATTTTTAAAGTAAATACGAAATATATATTTAAAAATTTGTAAAAAATACTTCATATTTAAATAAAATCGGGATTAAAAAAAGGCTTCTAAAAATGTAGCGGCAAGAATCAGGAACTAGAATACTATTGGTTTGAACTCTGATCACCACTACTATTTTTATGTAACATTTATTTATTTATAAACTATTACAGAACAAAACGAAAACAAGAACAAAAACGGATAACAAAAATGCGTTGAGGATTAATACGTTGTGGAGCGAATAAGTGCAACTTCTTGACTAACTAATTTATTTTCTA
>NW_014569905.1:0-1103 GCF_001313835.1 Polistes canadensis
TACGCTTCTCTTTTGTTTAGAGATCATATTTTCTCGAATTTATAGAAGAAAGAAGACGTATGAATAAAGATAGTTTACGACGAGATATACCATGAAATATATTARATCTTTGTACGTTTTCTTATTCCTACCATAGTTCAATATGTTAACATTGATCTATCCCCATCTTTTCTTTATCTTGGTTTCATCTATATCAATAAATCATCAATATTTGTGTACACAGTTATACCCAAAAGTATATTTCACAAATATCTTTTCTTTGTTTTTTTCTTCAAATATTCATAATGATCTAACGTGTTTGAATCAAACAAAATTTCCTTGTTTTTTCTACCCATTGTGATTAATTTTATTGGKGTGGTGATACTATTTGTTAATTAGAAAACACAAAACGAATTTATTTCGCATTGATCTACAAGAAATGGAAAATTTTTTTAAGATCTTTATTTTTTCCAACAATCCTTGAGTAAAKTGGGGAATTAGGACATTAATTAMCTAATTTTAAGATAGGTTACGTTAAAATTAGGACACGAGCTTTGCGCTTCACGCTTAAATAACTTTGGAGACATCTAACGAGGAGCTATATACTATATTCTCGTTACAAATATCTCGTTATCGTCTGGTATACAAAGTGATTCRCTAACTCTGTTAGAAATTAGAAGGAAAAAGAACGCTGGTACCAGTTTAACTGTATCAAAGAAGTCTAAAGATTACTATTGAAAATAAATAAAAGTATATTTTTACGTTTTAATAATTTGTTCCTTATAATGGAACGAATTTGCACGAAATTTCTTAAAATCAATATTACGATTCTAATATATGTGTTATTAAAAGAAATATTTATAAATATAAAACATAAAATATAATCTAATAACTGTTTTGATCAGTGACCAGAACGTAATTAGGACATTTCTAAGCAATAAATTCCCTAGGAAAGCAATTCCYGAACGATATGACGTTTCAGAGAGTAGGACCATTGCTACCGTGTAATCCGAGGATGTTTCCTGTAATCCCAAATTCGGTAGTATCTCCGTTCCAGGCTAAGAGCAYCTTATCCTACCTAAGGATTGTCGTAACGGGAAGTTCAATATGGTGGAAGCCTATAC
>NW_014569905.1:2680-41943 GCF_001313835.1 Polistes canadensis
TGGAGAAATTAATAAATAAATCATGGATTTTTGAATAAATTGTAATTTATATAAAAAAGAGATACATTATATATTAAAATATAAAATATCTATATTATCCTCGATATAAATGTAATATAATCTTATTATAACACAAATCCATATATAGACCGTTTATTKTGAAAGTGGTGTAAGTCCATTTGTAGCCCCTATAAATATACATTATTTTAGTTAAATTAGCCTAAAAGTAATGTATATAATCAAATTACATATCAATAAATTAATAGAAACATTGTCAAACTTGATATAATTAATGAATATTTATAAATTAAAACCAATATATATGCAAACCTTTAATTTTCTCGAAACAACAGAAAATAGACTTACACCACTTTCAAAATAAACGATCCATATAATATATATACGTTACCGTCAATGCCGGAAATCAGTCATTGCTAGTAATTACTCGGCATTGTTATCAATGCAAAGCGCCTTCCGACGAAGTYGGAAATAAGACTTTTTACAAAGTTTTTCCTAGGCATCGAACATAATACTTTGCTATCCTATAGAATATCAAATTACTATTTAAACAACGTTGAAAAGAATACATTCTCAGACACAGACCCACGCAGCTATACGATCACACAATATCAGAGATTGCAATCCTGTTAATTGTACAACTTTGCTATTTCTTTGAAAAATTTTAGTAAATATTTTTTATACTAAAAGTGAATAGATTTTAATGAAACTTATATTAAATTAAAGTACAATCTTTTGTCTACGCGTAGAATACCATGTTGAGTTATAAATCGATTTGAAAATGTTCATAAAATGTCAGAGAATGCAATGCTGTAAGTTGTGCATCTTTGCAATTTCTTTGAAAAGTTTYGGTAAATATTTTTTATACTAAAAGTGAATAGATTTTAATGAAACTTATATTAAATTATAGTGCACATTTTTTTCTACAGGTAGAGTACCATATCAAGTTATAAATCAATTTGCAAAGGTTCAGGCTATATTTTCTAGACATTAGTTAGACAGAGATTTATAGAAATTGCCACGGAAACCTGTATCTTTTGTTCCCTATCATATCGAAAGATACACAGGTTTAAAACGAAATGTTCTTTACCTGTATGGGCTGTTTTGGGGTGGGGGAGGGATTACGTAGTGCTGTGTGTGGCTGTTCCGAGGATGTATTCTTTTCAACGTTGTTTAAATAGTAATTTTTGATATTCTATAGAATACTTAGGAAAAACTGTAAGTATTTTTCAATTTCCGACTTCGTTTGAAGGCTCTTTGCATTCATAGTAATGCCGAGGAATTACTAACAATGTTTGATTTCCGGCTTTGACGGTAACATATATATATATATATTTTTACACGAGTAACGAAAAATATAAAATATCTATTATCACATTGTAACTTTTTACTATCTTTTTTTTGTTTCCTTTAATAGTGATAATCATCTAAAAATGTGATCTTGAACGTTTTGTATGAAAACGTAAGATTTAAAATGTTGGAGAGATTTATACGAAACGATGAAGCGAAACGATGCAATATAAATCTTACAACCTCACTCAACACAACAGCCAACCGTTATCACGTAACGAGGATCTTTAAAAGATAGTTGACTCGATCATTCGCAAAAGAGTATACGGAAGCTCACATTCGGTTATCAGAAATATGCTTTGAAAAGTGTTACCGTATAACGAGGAAAGTTCTATTCAAAGAACTACTAGTGTTCTCTCTCTCTCTCTCTCTCTCTCTCTCTCTCTCTCTCTCTCTCTCTCTCTCTTTCTCCTTTATCATCTTCTCAACGAATCGAAGTTGAAGTTTATGCGGCTCGCTTTTACGCGTATCTGCACATACCTTTATACACACACATACACACACACACACACACGCACGTACATATCTATATATATTCCATGTACATTAAATGTGTATGCATATAACATCCGTTATAAGTTAGCTCTGAGAGAACGAACGATCTTTATCAAAGGATCGAAGGGAACTCAAAGCATTACGTTACTTGCTGTAATACTATACTATACTAGTCTTTCACTCTCTCCTCTCTTTCTCTTTCTCTTTTCTTTCTCTCTCATCAGTATGAATTGTAACTTATCTCTTCGTACTTATAATGCTATCTTTGCAACTGATAAAACCGTGAAGAACTTTCTACGTGTATACTTGCTTGATCAAAATCAAACTCTTTTAAAGATATGTGTATGCATGTATTATATTTTCTCTTCTTTGTAATAAAAATTTTATTACGAATAACAACGAACACGCTAAAGTAAAAAAGAATATTATTAATATCGATCATAATTTAATTACCAATCGTACCGAGATCTTTTCGTGTATTATTTTTACTTTTTATTTATTTCAGGTCTAATAAAAATATAATATTATTTGTGCAAATATATAGGAATTATAGATTCACCGAATAACGATACGGATTCGTTAGAAATTCTTTTGGAAAGTTTTTATAAAATTGATTTGTAGGTAGTAGGTTTAGTGCTGGGGAAAAAAAAATAAGAAAATTAAATTATTTTTTTTTTTTTTTTTAGTTATATTTATATGAGTAAACTCATAGTTTTTTCATTGCTCAATCATTTTCTTCAATTTATTACGTTTCTCAACGATATTCTATCAAAGTTTCGTTTAGAATTATTCAAAATAATTCTTTTCCCTCTGATGAATTTTTACTATCAAACATATTTGCAAATTGCATGAAAGGGTTGCTCACGTTATTAAAAAAAAAAACGAAGAGAGGGGAAAAAAAATAAATAAATAAATAATAAAATAAAGGAAAAAACATGGGACGAAAGAGGGAATAGGGAAAATATTGAACGATAGAGTTAGTAGTATAACGTGGAATCGTTAGAGATGCGTAGTATCATAGTGAAAATGCAAAATATTGCCAACTCATTGATTTTCAATGTAGCAAAGAGACTAGAAAAGTTGTTCTTTGATATGCGTCAAATATAAATACGGATAAACGAATGGTACGTACGATCAAAGAAATAAAAAGAAAAAGTATAAGGAAAGAAAAAAATAGGAAAAAAAGCAATGAATAAAAATAGAAAAGATAAAAGGCAAAAAGAAAAACACGAGAAACAAAAAAAATAGAAATAGAAAAACCGATTGCACGAGCGGGTGAGAAAGTAGAAAATGGGAAGGTGGGAAGGGCGGGGAGGGAATGGGTGAAGAAAGTTGGAGGAAAAAAGTGGAGGCTCGAGAATCGTGAAACGAATGGGATTGCTTTTTCCGTATTCTCAAATCGTACTTGGAATGAGAGTAAAATGTGAAAAAGGAAAGCTTGGATCGGTTCGATACGCGCTTGAAATCAACCTCTTTGCATGTGTAGTATACCTCTGATCTCGCAGTGTGCCTCGTACAAAGCTAAAGAAAAGAGAAATGTCTTCCTCGAAAAGGAACTCTAACATAGGATGCATTTCTCCTTTCATCAAGTTATTCATTCAAGGTATCTATGTAATCGAGAAACGATGAAATAGAATCTTTTTTTTCTCCTTTTTTTCTTTCTTCCAGAACGTATAAGGAAAATGAGAGGAAAAAAAATTATTTCCAACACTTATTTTAATATTGGAGTGAGTCATCTGATGGAACCTTCAAGGTTTCATTTTTTTTCTTTTTTCTTTTACTTTTTTTTTCCTCTTTTTATTATACGTTTTCAAAAGGGTTTAGATAATGAATTTTAAAGAACGTAATTTTCATATGATTTGGGTATTCTTTAAAAAGCACGTTCTAAAAATTGAGATACTTTTTTTCTTTTCTTTTTTTTATTATACGAGGTGATATTTTTTGGCAAAAATTAAGGTCGAAGATCGTGAAGAAGATTCTTTGAGAGTTTTGCTGACGACGACAGTAGTAGTAATAAAGTTGAGATTCGAAAAAAGAAATAAACGTAGATAGGTTCATATTAGTAGAAAAGATGAAAAAAAAAAATGAAAAAGAGAAATAGAAAGAGAGAGAGAGAGAGAGAGAGAGAGAGAGAGAGAGAGAGAGAGAGAGAGATACGCGAGGAAAAATGTAATGGAATTACACTTGAATTCGAAAAAACCAGGTCAACGAACATATTCTCGGCGTTTACATAATATTACTTTTTGTAAATTTTTGTGAAGCATATTAACTGTTTGCAGAGCATTCAAACTCGAGAGAGGTTTTTCGCGAAAAGAGTAATAGTATAGACAGGACGATCTAAAGGTAAAATGGCTTCGTTGGAATCTTAAAGATGTCGTTGAAAGCTGAATCGATAAAAGTGATTTTGAAGAGGGAAACGCGAATGTTTCCTTTTCTATAACGTTCTTTCGTGAATAGAAAAAGAAAGGTAAGTAAACGTTTTGCAAATAGTGCGATTCACAAATATTTAGTTCGCAAACTTTAAATGTGTCTGGCAAATGATATACTTTTGTATTACATTTGTAAGTTCATTGAACGTTGACGTTTTAAAGTGAATAGCATTGAATTATCCAAAAAGATTCATTCCGATTAATGAAGACATTTTTATCCGATGGATAATGTTTCTTTTTTAATCTGACAAAAAATTGTTTATGGTCAACAATGGTTGTTTGAAAAAAATGTACGTTCCAATTTCGTTAATATATTTTAATCGAACTTACTCATTTTTTTTTTCTAATCGGTAGCAATACACATTATTCGATAAACTATAATAACTATTATATAATACGTTAGATTGAAAAAATGTATTTTTAAGACGAATAAAAAGTGTTAATCGGCTCGAATTTGTTGTCGAGTAACTTAAATATAAGAATGAAAAATTTTTGTAAGAAAAATAATTGTTGTTCGTTGTGTTAACACGTTAGAAACAAGAAAAGAAACTATGAAATATTATTTAGTATCAATAACGACTTATCGTATACAATTGAAAGTTTACGTTGAGTCAACGTAAAACTTTAAGACGATCGTAACGACCGAGGGAGGTTGCAATCAGGATTGTTAGTGCTGCTTCGAGGTCGAATAGTTAACCAAGCCGACGACGATTTCAACCTTTATAAGGTATATATATATATATATATTATATATATATATATATATACGTTCTTACTTGCTTTTGCCAATTCTGCATCAGATATATTCACTTGATGTTTTCCTTTTATAGGTAGACAGAAATAGCTGTCATAAGCATTGTGAGAGAAATCAAATTTTCAAAGAATATCTAAGGCTAATAAAAACTTTGATAAATCCATTCTCTTATGAAAATGATCTGACTCACGAACCTTTTTACTATTATTATTATTATTATTATTTTCTATTTTTGAACTATGATTATAGATTATATGCTTGACGAATATTAGTATCGTACACGCGAGTAAATAAGATTTCGTATTTATCCTTTGAATGTTCGGTATATTCGTGCTGATGGTTTCTTCTTTTTATTCTTATTTTTTTTATCTTTAATATATAAAAATAAATAAATAAATATATATATATATATATATATATATATGTAATAAATTTTGTCAAATGTTGTATTTTATTATAACAGTACACGTAGAATAAGATATTTTTAATAAAATGAAACTTTTCAAAAAACTTAATAGGATGATCTTTTTCCTTTTTTTGTTTTTGTTTCTTTTTTTTCTTATTAAATTAAAAAGACAATTTTGTCAAGAAGCACTAGAGAAAAAAATTGTTTAACTAAAAATATTCTTACTCGACGATGGATCATTTTCGAAGGACGATTACTTAGAGTAACTTTCCTATTAAACTGCTCGAGTATCAAAGTTTTTATGAGAACTTTGATAAGTAAGTATGTAGCGTGAAATCGATGAAAATCGTCGAAGCTTTTCCAATAATCTTACAAAAATGATTATATTCCATTGAATGATAGCGATTATTCTCATAACTGGCATTAGTTCTCCTTCTTCTACTTTCAATCTTCACTTGTCGTCTCGGTCGATTGGACGAAATCACTGTCAAATTAAATCGAATCTCTTTACATTTCCTTCAAAACGTTTTGTAAATTTTACAAGAGATACTACTTCCGGAAAATTCCATTCGATCGAATAGCGTTTTTTCGAATCTCTTGGAATACCCTTTTGACAACAATTTTTATACTAAAAACACAATTTTTTTTCTGTCTTTTTCAAATCTCTATTTATTTATCATATATTATATTTATTTTCATTATATATTTTCTTTTTTTTTGTTGAAGAAAACTAATCATAAATTACTAAAATTAATTAAACTTTATACGAGAAACCCAATTTTTGTTCTTGCTTTTCTAAATCTATATTTACAATTTTTATTCTGTAATCATAAATTATTAGAATATAAATAACAATTACAACGTTACTTTAACTTAAGATGAATTGTTACACAAAAAGTATAATATATATTTTATAATTTTAAATATAAATTTAAGAACACCTAACATTTACGACCTCTTGATATATATGTAATTTATTATTTTTTTTATTTTTTGCTTTCGTTTTTTGTAGAAAATCAATGATTTCGATTGCACGAAAAATATCAAAGAAATAATATTTGCAATATCCTAAACTTGAATCACCAAAAGATAGAAAATAGTAATACCAAGAACAAGTTCAATAAAACCCAAGTAAATTTAAATCGTATATCGTTTAGATATATATATATATATATATATATCTCGGAAAACATTAAAATTCGATCGAATTGTGGTCGATGTAAAGAGGACATTTGCGGTGTTAGGATAAAGAAAGTTTCTTCGAGTATGGTTGGACAAACGGGGGAGTTTAGAAAACGCGATAGGGGTTGGTAATGCGACTTGAAAGAGTTTCGACTTTCTCGTCGTGGTTGTCGCGTTGCCGAGTTGAGAACATTGACCGGAATATCCCTTTCCTCTTCCTTCGATTTTCCTCTTTCATTCTTCTTTTTATTCTTTTCCTCTTTTTTCTTTTACTTTTTCTTTCTGAAGAGGAAACGCCCCTCCTCGTAGCTTTTCGTCTTTGGTTAGATGCGCGTTAGAGAGAATGAGAGAGAAAGAAAAAGAGAGATACACGGACGAATTCATCTTTTATTCATGCCCTGTGTGAAACTGTGTGTGCGCTTTTTGATGCGAGACGAAATCGGTTCCGCGTGAGTCTCGAAAACGAACGCGACGGTACGTACAACAACGTAATACATATTTAGAAAGAGGTGACAGAACAAAAATATATATATTTATAAAAAAGAGGGAGAGAGAGAGAGACAGAGAGAAATAATTCACAAATCGTTCAATTAAATTTTTATAATATTATTCAAGATTAAAAAAAAATAAAGACAAATTTGTCACCCCAAAATTACATTTTTCTTCTTGATCATTAAATATGTTTCGAATTAATTTCCAGGTGTTATTTCCTATTTAAAAGATTGAAAATAAAATATATATTTATGCAAAAAAGAGAGAGAGAGAGAGAGAGAGAGAGAGAGAGAGGTAAGCTACTAACTAATCTTTTAATTATATCTTTATAATAGTATATTGCACATTCGAGAGGAAAAATGTTATCAGAAATAATTTCACAGGGATCGAGTAAATATGACTCGGATATAATACAACATATACGTACAATATGTGTGTATATACAGAATTACGCGATTTCGAATGTTATATAACGTTATAGAACGCTAATGGATAAGGAATATTTGCGAGGACAAATAAAAAGCAAAACTAGGGAAAAAGGCAAAGCTCAGATATATTTTTAAAGAGCTTAGAGCTTTCGATACTCTTAACGATTACTAGGATACGAAAAAAGAAAAAAGTCAATTGCTAAGTTGCATATACTCGTAACGTTACAACACAAATATATCAACAAATATCCGTTTCATAAATACGAATGACGAAATATCGGACCATCGTTTTTCCTACTGCGATCATACTTTATCTTTGATTCCTTCCTACAAATGTATTCTTTTTTTAAATATAAACTTTTGAAATAAAAAATATTCAATGTGAAAACCTTTCAAAGGATTCATTCGCAAGAGAATTCTTTTTGTTTGTTTTCTTCAAAAGAAAAATTTCAGAGTAATAATAATTGCGAGATTTAATCAATTTAGATAGATTTAGATTATAATCATAATCTATCTTATATGAAAAAGTCAAAAGAAATTGAATTTGATTTCATACTATTCGGAATTCCTTAAAACGATGTATCGAAGCAAAAGGGTTACTACTACTCCAACTTCTCCAATTGTGTCTCGTCGAGTTAAAAAGAAAGGGGATGAAAAAAATGAGAAATAGAAACAGAAAAGAGAGAGAGAGAGAGAGAGAGAGAGAAAGAGAAAGAAAAAAAGATGAAGAAAAGAGAACGCGTATGTACGTAACCTAGATTTTCATCTCTTTCCGCCTTTTTCGTGAATAAAAAAGAAACGAGTCAGTGTAAAAAGACACAGACATAGCACGTACACATAGATATACAAAGAAAAAAATAGAGAGAGAGAGAGAGAGAGAGAGAGAGAGAGAGAGAGAGAGAGAGAGAGAGAGAGAGAGTATCAGTTTAACACCTGAGCATGGAAAAATATTCAAAACGTCCCTGTGGTTTCAGCTTGAAGGGTCAAATCCAGACACAGAGTATGCAAAAAGAAAAGAAACAAAAAAAAAAAGAAAGAGAAAGAAAAGAACGGGAAACAGAAAAATAACGAAGCAATACTCAACTGATGATGGTAGTAGTAATGGTGGTAGCAGTGCTATAGGGTTGAGGAGGGGGGAGGGCGGAGGGAAATGATATCCAATGTAATTTGAAAATTGCTGTCGTAGCAGAGGTAGGTAGTGTAACTCGGGAATGTGTTAGAGGGTATTTCTTTAGTTGGTGGTATTTTATGCGAGTACGTGTATCTGTAAAACTTTCTACAAAATAGTATTCCCGTGGAAAGGGTTTAGATGAAAGAAACGGAGGAAAAAAAAAAAAGAAAGAAAAAAGAAAGGTAGAAAGAAAAGAGAAAAAGAATTACATTTCGGGTTGTAATTCGTCGATGTGAAATATCCTCGACAGTGGTGGGACTGTTACAAAATGAGATAAAATGAAAAAAAAAAAGGGTAAAAAAAGAAGAGGAAGAAAGGGGTTAAAAGAGGTGAAAGAGAAGAAGAAGAAGGTGGTGGCGAAGCTGAAGGAGGAGTAGGAGGAGGAGGAGGAGGGGGAAGAGGGGGCAAGTGGAGAAGGTAAGAGTGGTGGCAAGCAATTTATCTAAAAGTTAAAGGGGATGGAGGGTACGATGGGGAATGAAGAAAATTAGCGGAAGCCACTCGCGAGAGAGCCATTCGTTATCGAGGCGGCAATAACGCTGTTCGCTTTTTCGCACTGCGCTACCGCGATAAATCTAGCTACGTAATGTTGCTCGAAGCTAGCTAAATGCAACTGCTTCTCAATGGGTTGATGGTGGATAGGAGTACGAATCGTGATGGTATGAGAATAACGGGAACCTAAATCCAATTAAAGATTCAAGATGTCGTAAACCGTTGCGTAGACATTTACCCGTAAAGAGTTTAATCTCCAACATTGAACGGATTAAGATGAATAAAGTAATGGTTAACTGATGATGTATTATATATAGAACTTAACGGATTGTACGATAGGCGTTTAAATTGCTTGTCTTACACAACTAAACAATTAATCATTTTTAAACACATTTTTACAGAAGAATTGATTTTGAATTTGTACGATATTTATGTTTCGTCAGAAATTGGATCGATATAAAAAAGAATTAAATGATTACAGATAGAACATATTCAATGCGTAAAACGTATATACAAACTATGTGTTAACGAGTCGGAAATTGTAATGAAAAGAGGATCGGATAAAATAACAAATATGTCTTATGTCGTGTAGAAATTTGATAGACGGTTCGTGAATTTGTTAGACGATGCGTGGTAACGTGCATATGGTGACAGAAAACTAGGCCAATTTTGTTTCTACGAAATGACGAGACGCTAGATAATAGAGAATTGGAAACCACGGAGAAAGAGAGATAGAAATAGAGAGAGAGAGAGGTAGAATGAGATCGTTGGGAAGCAAACAATACACGCTTTAGACAATAGAAAAAGTGGTGTATCAGAGTGTACTATTTATTGTATATCTGTGTACTGTTTCGGTCCTCTGCTAACGTCACGCTTTTTGTTTCGAGACATTAGGAAACTTTCGATATCGTGTATTATCAAATACTACCCGAAACCCACTTCCACCCTCTTCACCCGCCGCCGAACCCAACAAACGCATTGCAATTTATTTCCGTTACTATAAGAATACAAGAAACTCTCTATTTGTTTTTTCTAGTTTCAAGGTTTAACGAACGAAATAGAAATAGGAATATATTGTCTGATATGTATGTATGTATGTATGTATATATGTATGTAGCAATGGTTGATAAAAATTAGAAACTTTACTGTACCGGCTTATCCTAGAAACTCGTTGATTTCTTTTTGTGTTGTTTATTTGGTCACTCTAACAAAGGATTTTGAGTGATAAAAAAATAAAATTCGGAAACTTAGATGTTTTTGGGTTCTTCTGTGAAGTTATGTTTGATAATCGTTTTATATATTTTTCTTTGTTTTACGTTGATAATAATTTTAAATGATTATAAATATGTATTGAAACGAATTTAGAGGGAAAATCGATGAGATAGCTGAGAAAAATAAAAATTGGAAAATATCATTTAATAAAAGTGACGAGAAGAAGAAGATGAGCGTACAAAGTATCAAGAAAGTTTTTTCTACGATCTAGAAAACCATAATTCGAAGGAACTTAGAAGCAAGGGGAAAAAAAAGAAGTATGAAATAAAAAGGAAAAAATAAGAAAAAGAAACGAAATGAGAGAGAAAAACGATGGAATAACAAATCCCTTACCGTTCCAGCTCCAGGATCGGTGATTTTGCAAAGTAAGGTTGCCTTGCCTCCGCTTTGAGCAACGACCTCACTGATTGGTCCCTCGAGAACATCTTCTCCTTTACCTTCGAGACCATTTAATGGTTCGACTACATTCTTAGAGCTCGATTCTTGTTGATGCTTCGCATGACTCTCTGAAATAATCAAAAGAAACTCTCCCTGTTATATCTTTTACAATTTCTCATTAAACAAACAAAAAAAATTGTTAAACAAGTATTCATGGAATAAAATCATTATAATAATTTTATATTAAGAATTCATAAAATACAATTTTCATAATAATTTATATACATTATTTTTATTATTACTAATAATATAATTTATAGAAAGATTCTCTCGTTGAATGATATTTAATGTTATTTAAAAAAAAAAAAAACCCAATAAAAACAAGAGAATTTATATTGCAATATGTATTATATAATATTATAATTGCATGTATAATAATATTATATCGCAATATTTCATAACATCGTATTTAATATTATATTTAGAAAAAAACCGACAGAGAAAAAGAAAATCAAACAAAATTATAATACATCCAACATCGGGACAACAAACATTCTCAACAAGAATTTCATTGTATTATTCATTTCATTTCATTTCATTTCATTGCATTAAACTTGATATAAATAAAATCTTGCAATAAAAATAAATGGGAAAGCTCAACAAAAGAAGATAGATACGTATATATCGTTACACAGTGGCTAAGTATTAAGGTCGATTTTTACGGGATGCCTCTCGATTTGTAGAATAAAAAAAAAAAAAAAGAATAAGAGAAGTTTTTAACGACGCGCTATGGTAAAAGCGAGACCAACCGTCTCACTTGGAGATTAATGCCGGTACCATCGCGACGATAACGCATAACCGGGCCGTACTCTAAGTGGCTTAAGTGAATAACTTAGTCACGGCAATTACGAGGGTCTGCCCGCTACGTTTGCCATGGTACTACCAAGTACTCCCGAAGCTGAATTTCCGTGGAGATTCAACTAGAAACTCTCCTCTGTATCCCCTTCCCCCCTCCCCTCCCCTCATACTTCTACAACATCACCCCCCGAATCCCCCTATCATCCCTTTTGCCACCCCTTCTTCACCCGGTTTTCCATTTTCTCTATCTTTCTTCCTTATTCTAACGAAACTCAACATTTACTCCTCGTTCTCGCGTTTACACAAAATAGTTACTTCCCATCGTATAAAAACATGAATTTAATTAGACGACCCCTTCTTCTTAAAAATAAAAATGTAGTATATACTTTTTTTAATCCTTTAGGCATTGTTGTTTGTTTTTTTTGTTCTTTTTTAAAGGTTAACGTTGAACAAAGTTAGAACCGTGTCCTTAGTTAAAACTTTTGCCACCCGTTGCTTGGTTTTTCAGTATTTTTTTCATTTTTTTTTCTTTTCTTTTTTTTTTGTATCTTTTCGTAAGTAAATTAAATTATTATCGTGTACGCTCTCGTTATTTCAGTGTTTATATTATATATAACCATTTGAAAAACATTGATATTGCAAATTGATTTATATTTTTGTTATATAAAACATAAATTCAATTTTAAATCGAGATTTTCGGGCAACAACTCCCAATAAAAATAGGATTTATTGTATAGAAAAAAGTATTCATTTGTTTGCTTTTTTAAAACAATGTAATACTTCTCAATCCTTTAACTTGAATTTTTACAAAGTAAATATCGTATAATATTTTCCGTTACCAATTAGGAACGTTGAAACCTTGAGGAGTGTAAATATTTCGTATGCGACGATCAAACGATGAATTATATTTTAATACTTAAAAAAAAAAATAGGAAGAAAAAGAAAGAAAGAAAGGAAGGGTAAAAGAGTGAGAGAAATGTTTGTTAAAAGTTGAACTCTCTTAATTAATTCGAACTTTCCGGTAACATTTAATGCTTCGTTAAATTCTCTTTGACACGATATAAAAGGATGTATCGTTATTTAAATACAAACTATATTTTGACGTATCATTATGATCGTTCTCTATCCACTAAAACATAAAATAAATAACGGAGTAAAATGTTACGTTTTATTGGTAAAGAAAAGAAGAAAAAAAAAAACATCGAATAAAGAAAATTGACAAATCTGTTTAATCAAGTTAAGCCAATTGAATGTTCAGTAATTTACGTTGACTTTGTTTTCTTTTTTTTTTTTTTTGGTGACATTAAATTAAAACGAAACGTCAAAAATTTTGTTTATTGAATGGTTAAACGAATCTCTTCTTATTAAAATAAAAACGAATTGAACCTCGTTCGATTAACTACTCATCTATTGTTGTACTTTCCGTTGAAGTATATTTAAAAAAAAAAAAACAAAAAAAAATATTAAAAGTTCTTTAGTTTTCTACTAAAGACAAAAAATAAAAGAAAAAGAAATATATAGTCAATGGAATTCGGACCCTTCAGTTATGTAAAATCCTGAAAATTGGTGAAACGATTAGCGTCGAAAGTCGAAATTCAAGATTAATCTGAAGTAACTTTGAAAAGTTTCGTTCGATATGGCGATTCAGGGGGGGTCGTAAAATGGTCGAGTAAAATACCGAATGGCATTCGTTTAATTAAATTTTTAATTAGATCGAAGGGGCTCGCCAACGACGAAAACGAGAACTACGACGACGACGACGACGACGACGACGACGACGACGACGCCGACGACAGCTACGGTCGCAATTGTGTCGACCTAAATTCGAAAAATTCTACTTTTCAAAAAATACAAATGGTAAAAAAAAAAAAAGAAAGAAAAAAGAGCGAATGGACAAAAATAAAAAGGGAAGCTCGTCGATTTGACTTTGTAGTATAAGCTCGACGTTGTTACAAAAAACATGGACGTTTATTTTTTTCTTTTCTTAATAATAAAACAAAACCTTGTAATGCGAGAGAATATTTGTTATATACACATATAAAGATAAAACTAGAATAGAAAAATATATTGAAAATAATACAAAAATGTTGAAAGATAAAAGATGAAAATAGATACGCGAAAAATATTTTGTACAGGAAGGGAAGAAGGAACAGGAGCAGGAGCAGGATTTATCAACGAGCTCCTATTTTTTTTTTTTTTAATCTAATCTGATCGGATCTAATCTACCTTTTACGTACTATGTATTATTCGCTGTCTACGAATTTCTATCTCGCTAACGAGGTAAAAGTTCTCGTCCGTTCTCGGGCAACGTGATATACCCGGAAATTACTTGTCAGTTATCTATAGCGTTTCAGAAGAAAATTAAGAACGTGTGTGGATGATACGTGATCAACGATTTCGTACAAATAAAAATAAAAAGAAGGAGAGACGGGTGGGGAGAGGGGTGAGAGAGAGAGAGAGAGAGGAGAAAAATAAATAATCGCATCTAAATTTAATCAAAATGATAATATCGTTTCTTTTCGTTATTACTCGATTATCACATCATTAATCTGAATAGAAAAAAATTGAAATAAATAATCGCGCAAATTAAGATCTTCAATGTTTTCAATTATGCGATCTTGACGTTTTAATTATTGAATATACGTCAAAGGTGGCGGATCGGTTGGGAAGAATAATAAACGATTTTCAACTTTATGTTTTCAAGACGTTCCGCTAAACTTAGATCAATTAAAAATTTATGGGAATAAGAAAAAGTAGAAAAAAAGTAACGTAATTGTTGTAACATACATAGTAAATGTTATAATTTATACCTAACGTATATAAGTAGATTCGTTGCGCCATTTTTTTACGAGAGCAAGCGTACTACGTATGCATTATACAATACTTACTCTTCTTTCTCTATCTATCTCTTTTCTGCAATGTATGAAAACGTGTCGACGTGGGCTTTTTGCCCACTTGTTCTTTTTGATATAAAGTATAAGTAATATTAACATTAGATTTACACATTTCTTTTATCCACGTAACTCAACAGTAATAATGGAATAAAAAATAGATCTCAGAAGATTCATATTATATTTCTGTCGTGATTTATTTGTTATTTATGACGATACGTACCTGTAAAATGAAGATGTATTTCGAGTAGGAGTCCAACCAGGATTAAAAGAGTTCTCATGATGATTTTCGATTGGATAGAGAATTATCAGCAACTGTAATGAAAATGAGACACAGGTTAAAATTTATTACCACTGTATATATGCAATTAACAAAAAATAAATATTATTGATAAAGATGAACAAAGAGAAAAATATATATATATATAGAATTTGGTTCAGTGTAGAAATGTGTAATTAACATACACCGAGTTTAATTCTACTTATAAATATTTAATAAAACAAATAATAGAAATAAACGATATAGAAAATTAGTTGTTTCTCTCGTCCAAAAATAAAATTCTAAATAAGAAGGTATCACAGGGAATTTGGACATCAAAAAAAAATTTTGATAAGTATCAAAATTAAGTTCTATTTCTTTTTTTTGATGTCCAAATTCCTTTATGATACCTTCTTATTAAGGATACAGAAAATGTCTCATAATTATTAGACAACGTAATGTTATTCGATTTGATTCAACTTGGGTTTATAACCAACCGATATAAGCACGCGATGTTACAACACCATAGTCACATACGTCAATCCCATCCAAAACAATATCCCGTCGATTTTTTCCGTCGCTAATTTATATATCGTCTGCTTTCCGCATTCTTATTTCCTTTCTTGAAATTTCTCAACCATTCCCGATCGTATGACATCCGGATCCTTTCTTCTTACTTTCGGTTCGAGAATGTTCAAGAAGTTTCGGCACGATTTTCGATAAGCCGGTGTTTTATACATCTTATAAACAAAACATATTCGGAAAAATGTGATCTTTTTCATCTTACAACTTACTTTCATACACATACTCACACAGACGCACACACATTCTTTCTTCTTATCAACTAGACGGCTATTTATTTTATGTGGTTCTTGAGCCACTCTTCTTACCACTTCTACATATAATATTAATATATATGTATATATAAATATTAGGAATAATAGACTTTTTAAAGGAGATACAGGAATGTATTAATAGTTTTATATAGGTTCCTAACCCCATCGACTCGAAACGCATGATTCGAGTTACGAGTTATTTGAAACTTCAGAAATGGAAAGAGAAAGAGAGGGAGAATGATAGAGATAGTAAAACCGATAAACTGTCGAGCTCGCAGAAGCTCGTCTGTATGTACTAGATGTATCTCTTTGCTTATACATTCTGAATTAACTACCATAGAGACGGTTTCTATATTCCATTGACATTTTCCAACACTACAAATGAAATTTATCATTGCAATATGAACTTAATACGAATTAAGATAAACTCTGTAAAAGGCTCGTTTTACCTTAATTAATCTTACGAGAATGTTTGTTTTAATAAACTTGTTGTTTAAATTGTTACTTTCAAACAAATATACAAAATTATATTGTTCAACATTTTAATGAATAAGTCTTGCTAAATGAAAATTAATATCAAAAATCACTACATATTAAAATGAACATGACGAATAAAAATGATTTCTTTAGTTGATTGCTGCTACTTAACTAATCTTATAAAAATATTTTCTCGAGTAAACTTATTTAACTTCTTGTTCTTTCAAATTACTACTTTTAAAACATACTTTATATCACTGTGTTGTTTTGCATTATAATAAACAAATTTTGACAAACAAACAAAAGAACAAAAAAAAAGATTAAACAAATAAAATGGACGAATAAATGAATTGTTACGTTACAATTTTTAAATTTTGTTGATATATCATATAGATAAAAAAATATAATAAAAATTATGAAAGATATTTTTGAGAATGTAAGGAAGAGTATATGTAATCATTGAGTACATGAAACTTGTTTAATTTTTAACTTCGTAATTTTGGTAAAATAAAGAGACTCGAAAACTAAATAGGGTTGAAAGAGAAAGAAGAGAGTAAGTCAAAGGAAGAAGAATAGCCAGGAAGGTTGATGGTGGAAGGTGGAGTGGGGGTTGGCGTGGGTCAAACAAAGGGATTCTCTGTAAATCACACGCGAGGCGTTTCTAACGTGACATTAGCTGGTCTCTACGAAAGAGAATGAAAGAAAGAGAGAGAGAGAGAGAGAGAGAGAAAAAGAGAGAACCGTATGTAGTAGACAGTGCACCCTTTCCATACCCAGACCTTTTTTGTCCTGAATGCTTTCAAACTAAAGCACCAAAGCTAGCTCTTCTCGAGGACGATCGATATGCCTTGAGTACCAATGGTCCTTCCATTCTTTTTATTCTTTCGGATAACGTGTTAAGAAGACGAGGAAGAATAAAACGGGTAGATTATTTAACGAGAAAAAATAAATTCCAACTCTAAGGTCTTTCTCATTTATTTGGATTTTCTTATTTGACCAATCATTCGATCTTTTATATAACGGTCAGATTTTTTATTCTATTTTATTTGATTACTTAATTTTTCTAATTTTCTTTAATTTTGTTTTTCCCCGTCCTCGATCGAATATTATTGTTATTTACAATTTTCTTCTAGAAAACTTTTAAATGATTCAATCGGTACGATCTTCTTTCGGAATTATCTTTTACTTTCTTAATCGCGACAAGTAGAAATATAATACTATAGTTTGACCCAACTAACGGTTATCCTGTTATCCTGCATTCTATTTTAATGAAAGAAAAACAACTATCACCGTGGAATGAGATGTTGGAGAAATTCAAAATTTGTACCTTACTTTACCTGGCTGCATTATTTCTTCTCTTCTCTTTATACATTTTGACTGAAATATTTCATAAAATCAGTACAAATGTCAATATTTGTTTATAATTTTAAAATTCACAATTAATTAATTAATTAATTTTTTTCTTTTAACTATAAAAATAATAGGACATTCTTCCTGCAATGAATGTTTCTGTATTAAACAAAATTAACTCAAAATTATTTTCTTTTCTTTCTTTTTTTCTTTTCTTACAAAATACGAACAACTTTCGTTTATTTTATTTAATTGTTACAAAAAAATTGTTATTTGAGAAACATATTTATATGAGTCTTGGAAAGAAATATACCAATTTTAAATATAAAGTGAACAAATAATCGTATAATATGTAAATTTAGATTAAAAGCTCGTAAGAATCTGTTTTCGGTTTATTCAGTAAAGGCACGTGTGCATTACATTGAACACGAATCTGCGGTTAACAGGACCAAACCGTTCGTAAACCCGACATGAGCACCATTCGTTTCGAATGAATACATACGTGAGAGTTTTCAAAGTAAACAGAGTACCCCCAGACCAAACGGTGGTTTTCAATTCCGCTCAGAGACCTCGAGGCATTTTCAAACCTCCAACGAAAAAGAGAAGAAAGATGACCTTGCTCGTTAAACGGCAACGTGGTTAACGTCTTAAAACGGTTATTTCCTTCACATATCACGAAAAATTGGATACATCTATAAATCCCAATTTTATAGTTTCATGGTATATTCATCTTTCAAAGAAAAAAAGAAAAAAAGATAATATACATTTCTAATTGTTCCAAATACTTTTTCTTCCAATCATTTATTATATTTACGCAAATGTTTTATTCTAAATGGATTATTTCATTTAAAATTAATTATGAATTAGTTAAATAATTAGGATACGTATTAGTATGACAAATTAACCGAGATTATCATAAAATTAGGAAGAGAAATTAATTTTTCTAATTTTTGTGTGTAATATTTTTATTTAATTTCTGAACTTGTGCAATTAATTGTCGAAATTTATATGCGCTCCGAGATTCGTTGACAAAATAAAAACTTTCTGCATGAGCTAACAAATGAATAATTATGAAGAAAAAATTGTATAATTTTTTTTTCACAAAAATTATGTCTAAAAATAAAAAACAAAAATATATACTTTTAATGAATACTTTTCACGTGAGTATATAAAAACGCTTATTTAAAAATAATCAAAATGAGAATCAGTAAGTGTAAAAAATGGTTATTATCTCGAGCATGATATCAATAATCAGTTTGTGGATATGTTATACGAGCACCCATCAACTAATTGAAAAACGGTCAAGCAAAATAAAGAAAGTGTAGATATCATATTATAAATTTTGCAAGAACAATAGGAACAATTCTGGTGGTATAAGCGATTCGTTTCCGGTCAGGAATCCTTTTAAATATTTAACAGGACGTCCGAAAGCAATCGCGTGTTCCGTCGAATGGCAAACCTCGTAGTTCGTCGTCGTTAGACCACTGTTGAAAGCACGCGAGGATTACACGAATGTTACTGATGGAATTTATATGTTTCCAAACGTATCGATTTCTTAAATATTTTTTCCGTTCTCATTATTTTTACCCGATTTGTTATTTCTACTTTTTTTTTTTTTCATTTTTACATCTTACAATTAAATAAATAAATTAAATAATTAATAGAAAAGAAAAAAAAATAACAATCTTCAGAGCAAGATTCGTTATAACAAACCCCTGACGAAATAATTTCCTTCGTTAATTACAAATTTGATATATATTACGCGAAACAAATTGCCCGCGAATATAATAGAAACATTCCTATTAAATACCCCATTTCCATTAACTAATTATTTTTTAAACGAATTATATTGCCGGGAGAGAAAATCTCATGATCGTTTCCAATTCAAAACGATTATAACAATAAATGGGATTCGTCGTAAAATATAATATCCGTTTCGTATGTACGACGAATGACATTATACGATTATTTATGAAACAAGTCGCATTTCTAATGCATCGTATTCCCCCGAAATATTATACACCTCGTCCATACATTTACATGATTACGGAATGATCCTAGCTGATTCTGACATAGCTGACAGAAATGGATCATATGTATACGTATATAGAATAATTGGAATAAAATTAATAATTATAATACTCTAATAAATGTGTAATAATAATAATAATAATAATAATAATAATAATAATAATAATAATAATAATAATAATAATTTACAATTACGCGTTTTAAAATTGTCGACGCGTTGTTGACGACGTCACTTATCGGAATACTTAATATTAATAATTTAACGCGCTCGGCTTAAACGTCTATATATAATATAATTTTATCCCTCTGTGAAAAGAAAATCATAATGTAGTAATAATAATAATAATAATAATAATAATAATTTGAATGTTAACTTATAATAAATCGTCAATTACGTTCAACCGGCGCCAACTCTCCGTTAAAATTTAATTTAAGGTTCTTTTTTTTCTCTTTTCTTTTTCTTTTTCTTTTTTTTTTTTTTTTATAAGCGAGAGAAAGAACGAAAAGTCTCGCAGTAAATCGTTGAATCGTTACTAGCCTCGCGTTCCAGTTTCTTTCTTGCACGATGAGTCGTAATTCGTGGAAAATGCGAAACAATTTCGCGGTGTACGAGTGGTATCCACTACCATCGTCACCATCGCTACTACCACCACCACCATCACCCAAACCCACACCTTAAAATACCGTTAGACTAGACGAGCTTTTATTATTTCTCTCGTTGTGACGTGGCACGAAGCATGACACGGACGAACCTTTTCGGTGCGGAATCTCATCGTTGTCTCTCTTTTCTTTTTTTCTCTCACTTTTTTATCTCTCTCTCTCTCTCTCTCTCTCTCTCTCTCTCTCTCTCTCTCTCTCTCTCTTTCTGTCTATCTGTCTGTCTCTTTTTTTTATCACATTGTTCCTTTCCGCGTTATTCGGCCAAGCGCGAAATTAAGAAATATTTCCTTCCTTTTTTCTTTTTTTTTTTCACCTGTCCACTTTCTGATGCTTATTCTTCTCACACTTTCCTTGTTTCTTTTTTTGTTTTTACCACCCCAACCCCTTTTTGTTTCCTTCTTTTTCTTCCCTCTCCCCCTATTGTTTCTGATATAAAGTATACTTTGACTAGGACTTCAACTATTGACGGATGTTATTTTATATTATTTTATATTTCTTTTCCTTTTTTATTTTTTTTTTTTTTTGTAAGAAACAAGATTTTATCATTTTACAGATGCGCATAGGTTTGAACAGTTTGCGAATTGGTTTGGATTTAATTGAAATGCTTGGATTTTCTTTTTTCTTATTTTTCATGAGAGAGAAATATTTCCGATCTTTTTTAAAAGTATGATTGATAACTCGTCGATTTCATTTCTTTCCTTTTCTTTTTTTGTGTTTTTTTTCTATTTTTTCTTTTTTTTTTTTTACGATGAGAAAAAGAACACTCGGATATATTTTTACTGAATTTTTAAACTTTTCAAGATTTTATATGGATGAGATATGAGTTATTCAAGAATTCACGTTAATCTAAACAACGATATTTTCGATTCCTTTTTTAAATAGATTCAATATTCGCGATTCTCAATTTAATACGTTGAAGTAGAAATAATACCGTGACTTTTAATAATTTAATAGAATTGAGAATTGTGTCCATACGTTAAATTAACTTTAATACGAGCATGAAATGTTTAAATATAAATAAATAAATCGATTAAAATATTATATTAAGACTAACAATTTCAAATTCCTATTTATAATTCGTGATTGAAAACAAAGAGAAAAATAAAAAAACATAAATTAAAATCTCAACATTAAAATAATACAACAATTTGTTTATAGACATACATCGAATAAAAGGAAAAAAAAATAAATGATAGGAAAACGAGATGATAAAATTTGTAGATCGATAATACGAATGGATATTTCGAATAATTACGAAGCATTTCTCGATTACAGGTAAAACTCGAAAAACTTTCCTTTTGGAGTAGGTGTCAGAAAAAGAGTGAAACGGGTGGTGGCTCGTTTGGTAGCCGACCTTTATTCGAGCGCTTTACTACTACTTCGTAGAATCTGATATTTCCCTGGTGCAAAATTTTTGCTATTTATGAGGAGCCGAGGTTCAGAAGCGTCGTCCCGCGAGACTCGCCCCAAAATTACGATGAATGTGACATCTTCCGTTTCCGCAGTAGTCTGTAAGCCCCCCTACATCCACCACCACCACCACCACCACCACCACCACCCACTACCCATCCCACTCCTCTAACCACGTATTCACCATCCCCTCAACCTCATCCCAATTTCCATTCCAATTCTTCGTATCATATTCCTACTCGTTTATTCCTGCAGTGCAAGCTTTTTTGTTCGTTTTACGAATTCTGAATAATTATTAAAGTATGCATGCAATTAGCAAATATCTATTTCGATGTATTTTTTATTTTTATTTTTTTTCGAATATACAAACACATTGGATTATTGGAAGAAAATTTATGTTAATTATATAAGTATAGATATATTTGTATATTGATTTTTTAACGTGCTTACACATATTTTCTTTTGTTTTTTTCTTTTTTCTTTTTTCGACACAAACTTTTCATTCAAACTAATTCTACGATTTATTTGTTTTATTTATAAATTTTTAATGATGAAATTTAACAGAGAACTTGGACATGAAAGAAGTAGAACTATGTTTGATTTAGTTGGACGTTTCGTCCCTTTATTGGGACTTCTTCAGCAACTAGAAATTTTATTTTATTATTATTTCTTATATTACGACATACATGAGGCTTATTTATAAAGTTCTTCGTAGTCTTAGAAAACAAAAATTTACCTAGTATTAAGCTCTTATTAAGAATATTAATCGACTCGAATCTTTTTGTGGAACTTAATGCTAAAATTATGAATTTGTTCTCGGAGATTTTACCGATTTGCAACAAAATATTGTACGATATATTAAAAATATTAATTAATCCCGAGCATCTGCGGCCAATCTGTTAATGTTAATATTATTTTGTTGTTCATAAAGCTTCAAAAAAAAGAAAAAGAAAAAATGTAGAAATAGAATTTATTGAATATTAAAAATAATTATCGGTTTGTACCTTCCGGGACAACTTTAAATACACACTTACATACATATAAATATATATATTTTTCTTTCTAACTTTTTCTTCCCATAACTTTTTACTCTTTTGTAATTTTAAATTCATATCTGTTGGTCCGATCTGTTACCCGTCCGAATTACACTAGGTTTTTTTTCTACTAATATACGATATACAGAACATTGGCGTGTTATCCAGAATTTAAGTTTCCTCCTTCTATCCCTCTCCTCCTCTTACACTTCCCTGACCTCTCTCTCTCTTTCTCTCTCTCTCTCTCTCTCTCTCTCTTTCTCTCATTCTCTCTCTCTTCTACCTACTAACGAGTTATTTTCCTACGACGCAATATGCTTATGTATAATTTGTCCGATGAAAATCAAAACACGAGTAGCGTGTTACTTTCAAAGAACCGATTTCCAGTCTCCTTCTCTCTGGAATTAGTCGCCGAGCAAGCTGAATGTTAAATCGATGAAATTTTACTCTTAACTTAGAATAAATCAAAGGACTTTAGATTGAATCAGTATATTAGAAAGAAAATAATTTCGTGGTTTCGTTTGATAGAATAAAGTAAAAGAAAGAAAAGAAAAGGAAAGAAAGAAAGAAATAAAAAGTAAAATGATCACTTCGATCATTTTGTTACACTAGTCATATGATTTACATACTGATGTGATATACATCCACGTTACAAGTTAGTATAATCAGTTTTGTAGGGAAATGTAGCTTTGGGAGAAATGAATTCTCAGTGGAATATACCGAGCAAAAGTGTTTCAAACATATGCACGCCATGTATACATAAATATATACATGTATATCCTATATTAGAAAATATATAAACCAAATATATAAACCAACTTGCAACACCTGTGTTGTTCACTTTCGAAATACTCTGTATATACAAAATTATTTTATTATACTGATTTTAGATTAAACTTAAGCACGAAAGTTAGTCAATTTATCGATTTAAATTATAAACAAATCTAAAAGAAGAACACATTGTCATATATATATATAGACATGTAATTTGTTTTAGATAAAATAATCATATTTATCGTTGAACATATAATTTCTCATTTTCCAAAAACAATGACAATCCGGGAAAAAGAATTGCCACCGCAGATCGACTTACGATTAATCTGTTGAAACCTTTGGAACGAGCATCATCGGTTACCCTAGGATTACCTTAATCTCTTGACCGAACTCGTTCTAGTCCGAGGATCCACAATGTTTTTGTGTGGCTTCTCGCTCGACTAACATCCTGTTCGCGCCATAACCATCGGCTCGTTTCTTATCAGTAAGCGCGTTACCCAATATCCCTCTACGGATTTATTAGATTTATCCTTACCTTTTTCTTTTCTTTTTTTCTTTTTAATTTTTTTTTTTCTTCGATCATTTAATCGAAAGAAATTTCTTGAAAATTGATTGAATCGATAAATGAAATATTTAAAAAAAAACAAAACAAAAAACTTTATAGAAATGTTCGTTCGTCAAAGGAAGGTGACAAAATTATGCGTACGATGTTGTGTGAAGTATAATCGTTGTATAAAAAAAGTTTCTCGAGGAAATGAGAATTGACTGAGTACGCGTTTTCGTAGTTCGCACCTCTGCCTTTGTGATTAAAAATAACCTGCACACCTATATGACTAAATAATCGTTACGGTCCATTTAACTTGGTGCATGCGCACCACGAAACTGTAACTCGTAGAAGCAATTTGTCTTGGTGTCCTTCTCACGCGCTATCATCGAGTTCATTTAAATTCTTACTCTAAGAGATATGTATATATGTATGAATGTGTGTATGTGTGTATTATCATTTGACCATCTCTAAAATCGTTCCTAAAACGGAAGTCGTTACTTAATTACATCTGAATGATACGTCATAAAAAGAATTTTAAAGAAATATGTCATCTGATATGTTTATCGATAAGAAATAATTAATATTGTTTTAAGAGAACGCGCGAAAATATCTTGGATTGAAATAAAATTAACCATGAAAAATTGTTGACTCATCGTAGCGTAACGAAAAGTTGGCCGTGAGATAACATTGATTAAAGAGAGATAAGAGATAATACAATTTTTAGTCGTATCGTATATAATATACGTAGTTATAACATTTGTTTGCGTTCCTTATGGGTGGAAAGAAATTCTGAAGCATGCGGCAGAAATACGTGAAACACACAAACGTAAGGCTAAATAAATTTTTATTCTTCTTTTTCTGTTTCTTCTTTCATTATAATAATAATTAAATTAGACGCTAACGTCTAAAGACAGACATCTACCTGTGTTAATGTCTTCCAATTGAGTTTGACACTTTTCAAATCTCAAAATGATTAATTTGCTTATTTTTATTTTTAAAACTAATACAAGAAGTATTACTAATAAAAATGATTGATTTAAATAGAGTATTTAATTTGCGGGATATTACTTAGCCGTAGTTTTCTTTTTAAATGATTATTTACGTCTATTTCCAACAATTTTCAATTATTAGATACTATTATATAAAAATAATTCAACTTCGGTCTTATCTTTTTATAACTGACATTTTAAAATTGTACTATTAGATAATTTAATTTAACGAGAGCTATTTATTTCATTAGTTTTTATTTTCTTTGTATCGTATTTATCAAGTTTCCATGTTTTTAAATAATAAATTGGAAAAGAAACGAGATAAACATCGTCCTATTAATTATAAGTCATTTGCATAATTTTTCTAACTTATGTTCTCTTTCGGTATACTAATCTATCACAGTAATCGTTATTTTTACAATATAAATATTCGCAAACTCAATCGTTATCGAATTAAATCAAAATTCATAATTGAAAATAAAAAACCTTGTTTGTGATTAATTTTGTCGTCACTCTTCTCTAATTCACTGCAACTTTTAATTATTCATATATTCTACTTATGGCACTTATTTTTATCGTTTTCATTAAAGAAAAAACTATACTTTTCGATATATTTTAAACTTTTATATCATATTTTTAACATGTCATATTTATATCGAAAAATTATGGATTTTTCAAGAGAATTCACGAATTTGCATTTTATATTACAGATTAGTTTTGTCTTGCTACCGATGCCAACAACTTCAGCGCAATTTTGGACTTTTCCTAAACTGTCCGAAAGTTTGGTCATCCTCGTAATTAGCATATTTTTATCAAACGTATAACATTCTCAGGTAAATCAATCGATGTTGGAATATTTTATTTACATTCCCGCATTGAAACAACATGCAAAAAAATAAATATCACACACGCACACACACACACACACACACAGGATCTTTACGTTTTAAATGAAATATGTTAAATATGATCCTAATTCTAATCGTTGACTATGTTTGCTTATATATGAACTCCTATTATAGTACAATTGTGCTTTCAGTTTAATTATTTATGGTATATTAATTATCATTGATTATACTTTTGATCATATTCTATTTTCATTTATCGTATATTATGTAACCAACCACGTATTAAACATGTACATATCATTCCAGTACTAATTAAATATACATACACCATACGGATTATCATGCATGTAACTCATCATGGATGCACATACATTTATATAAATAATATTATTTTTTATAATAATGTTCTTTCATTTTACTTCTTTGAATATATTTTATCCTTTAAATTAACAACAAAAGAGATTCTGTGAAAGTAGAGTAAAAATAAAGTTTTATTTGTTTGTTACTTTACGTAGGTGTAGATACATGCAAGCGTATTCATTAAAATACTTGAAGTATATTTGGGCATAGAAGAGTATGTTAAATTCAAACTAACGAACTTTCTGTTATGTTATTTTGCTCCACGTGTTTTAGAAAATTCGCTTTACGAGAGAACGCAAACAGAAATGCGCAGTCGAGACTGTTCAGCTTTGTGACGGTCAAATGATGGTGACACTCTCATATCAGTGTAATACGAAACTTGTTCGCACACAACGCTTTCTACTTTTATGCATCTTTGATAAGTAATATTATATTCCATATGTATCATTGTAATAATTTCATTCTATTTTTATCTCATTAATTAGGATTTAATATAATTACGTACATAATGAATAAATCATTATTAATGATCCTAAAATATATTAATGTCATGAAACAATGTACTATTAACATCATTAATATTTATCAGATAAGGTATATAATTAATAATTAAATATAATACAATATATTAAATTAAAATAAAAAATACGTAAATTATATTATAACATATTTTAGACTAATATTATTTGGAAAAGAAATAAATGTTTAAATATTACATTTATATGATATATTATTGGTACACATATTTAATTTAAATATCTTAAAAATACTTATAACCAAAAATTGATTAGATAACATTTAAAATATTACATATAATTATTTGTATGATAAAACAAAAATAATAATACGAAATGAAACATATAATAATAATAATAATAATATAATAGTAAGGTATGAGTAAAAGGAGATTAAAAAAGTACATGAGGGTGGATTTGTCGGTAGAATAAATCGACCGACCTACACTCGATTCGTGTTCGGCCTAAAAAGCATTGAGCCCGATCGTAAAAGAAGAAACTAATATATATATATATAATATACACACACACACACACACACACACACGACACGTGAGTCCTTTTACACAAGTAACAGAGAGAAAGAGAGTGGAACGTTCCAAAGAATTTGTCTCGGTTTTCATCTATAGGAGTGATCGATCGTCTTTCCAAGATTCTTGAGAAAACGAGCGGTCTTGCCACAACCGGAAACCGTCTTTCCATCGTTGCTCGTTCGGTATCGTAAAAAGAACCGCAAAGTGGAAGAGTCCGAGGTAAAGAAAATCGCGTTGCAAATGGAGAAATAGGTTGGTGGACAAAAATGTTTCCCCCTTTTTCTTTAACATTTTGTTGTTGTTAACTTTTTACTTTTCCTTTTTGTGTTTTCGTTCTTTTATTTTGTTTTGTTTGTCTTCTTCATCATGTTTTCTACTTCCTTCCTTTCATTCGTTCATTCATTCATTCATTCATTCATTTATTCTTTCTATCCTCTTTACTTTCTTATTTTCCTTCTTTTACGAAAGAACGAAAGAAAGAAACGAATCGAGTTCTGCAAGACTTTCCCTATGATTTATGGATCATCAAGGACTCTCTCGAGACGACCTACTTTCTTATTCTCGTTCATTCGCTATTAGAAAGAAATTCGTTAAAAATGTCGTGGATTATTATTAAATCATTTAAATGTCGTCTCGATTCTTGAAAGATTTTCAAGATTTCTTCGAATAATCGAAACGTTAAAAATATCATTTATTTTGCGAACTAAAAACTTATTCTTTGCTTTCGTACGTTTAGGATGTGTGTGTGTGTGTGTGTGTGTGTTTCTTAAACTGTAACAAATTATGATAAAGTATTATATTTAAGAATACTTCTACCCACCGTAGTTCATTATTTTTGTTTAAATCTAAAAGCACGATATTTGAAATTAAACAACACGAAACAAATTAATGTTAAATGTACTTTATTCATAAATTGGCCATAAGAACAAATAACTCGGACGTATTTCGAAATCGTTGACATAATTTTAAATTGGAACAAAAGGGTTATAAAAATAAGAACAAAAAAATAAAAAAGTAATAGAAAAAAGGAAAAGTATACGAAGCGAAAAGAGTGGGGAATATCAATCGTTGAAATCGAGTCTTTGGAATTCCGTTGGTCGTCAAATTTATTGATCCTTTAAACGAATTCGTGAGGCTCACTTTGGAATTGGACGATCGTGAAAAGAGCAGCTCCGATAGCAAAACTATCGAACGATCCTACGTAAAATGTCAATGGCATTTTCTTCTTTTTCTTCTTTTTTCTCTCTCTCTCTCTCTCTCTCTCCCTCTCTTTATTTTTTTCTTCTATTTCTTCTTTTGTTACTTTTCTTCTTTTTTCGATTTACGCGCGTTTACTATAGATCGTCGATCAGGTTTCTCGGTGATACCGCATACAGATTCGTTTTATCCACGCTTACAAAACGAAACGAAACTAAACTAAACGAGAATCGAATCGTATCGTATCGTATCGTATCGTATCGTATCGAATCGGATAGCGGTAGCATCTTTTGAAGAAAACCAAACGGTTTTAAAACTCCAAACGAGACATACGTTTAGCTTGGGTGATCGATCAAACACCGCTAATTGCGAAACTTCCGGATGCTACTTTACTCATTTTTGTTTTTTTTTTTTTAAACGAACGAATGAATCTCTTTGAAACAACACGAATACCACGATAAAACAAATTCCTTCCTCTACCGAGTTATAAGATACAAATAAATAGAGGGGGGGGGAGGCGGGAAAAAAAATAAAATGAATTAAAAAGAAAAAGAAAAAGAAAAATACGTTTAGCCAAACGCGTTTAGTCAGACCAAAGAGAATAAAAGGTCGAATCCCATTACAAATTTATTCGAGTTACGGTTCAACGATTGCTAGTTAACTTCTAATACGTTTTTACTATTTTTCTTCTCCTCTTGGAGAAAACAAACTATGAAAAAAAGTTAGAAAAAGAGCGTATGTCATTAGCACAATTACGTACTTCTGTATTTCATCTATTCGATCGGAAGACTTTTTATTTGTATCTCCCACACACACACACACACATCCATTTACCCTTTTACTTTAACCAATACAAACGCGCATACATCAACCCTTAATCCTCCAACCGTTCCTTCTCCTCTCCTCTCCTCTCCTTTTTGTCCCTTCGATTACAGTTTCATGTCTATGGGTGGATGGAATTTTGGTTGAATCTATGAAACCAAGGCCGATTGCCATACCGCAAACGATCTCCTCTCGCGTTCTTGATTGATGAGCCCTCGAATGGATTCGTCGTCGGTTAGGAAACGGCCGACGTGATACGGCAAACCCTGACGCGTCCTGTTATCCTTAGCGTGCGATTCGCGTGTCAAGCAGAGGCCCACCTTCCCCTCCAACACCAACACCCCCTCCCCCCTCATCACCCCTTATCACATAACGCGCGAGAACGAGAACAACCCCCCCCCCCCGTTCTTCAAACGGCGCATTATCGACCGCGACGCGCTTTCGGGATAATTGCGCGTCGTTCGTGCGCCACGATGCACCATCACACTACTACAACTACTATTACTATAACATTATTACTATTAGTACTTACTACTACTACTACTACTACTACTACTGCTGCTGCTACTGCTGATGTTACTATTCTTACTATTACCTATGTAATGCTGTTGTTACCCACATAATGTTACGTGATCGTCAGATATTGTTCGAAACGTTGAAGGATAAAGAGCAGTTACCTAATTCCCTCCGGGTTTAATTTGAAAATGAGATAACGTAATTGACGGTTTTATTCTTGAACAAATTTACTTTGCTTGCTTGCATTCTATTGAATTTTTAACGCGCGTGTCTAAGCGCGTTAAATCAATTAAAGTTTGTAGAAATGATTTTGTCTATCTTATTGTAATAATATTATATTATTATAATAGAATTGAATTTTGTCATGTTGTTTCTTTGCTGTTTTTTCTTTTCTTTTTCTTTTTTTCTTTTCGTTATTTTAGACTAAATATTCGATTTGATTATTATTTCTTTTACGAATATTTCGTTTTTTTTTTCTTCTTCTTCTTTTGTCTAAATGATATTTTTAAACGTACGAAACCGTGTAATCGTTAATTAACTTTCCACCGTATAAAACGATTTGAAATTTAAAAATTATCGACGATTATTATAGATATTGTATCGAATAATTTCTTTTTACTTTTGTTTTATTTTTCTTTTTCTTCAATAAAATCTGCTTCATATAAGCTGAATCCAATTTTATTGGGACATTTTTTGATAATATATATATATACGATAAATTTTGTTTTAAACCGTTAATACGATATTTCATTAAAAGTCGTCGCGCGTTTATTTCCTGACGCTTTTAAAATAACTTTTTACTTTTTAGAATACGATAGTGGGATATACATTTTACGAAGGAGAAAAAGGAACGTCTCTATATTGTCGACGCGTTGTAGGCACAATTCTTCTTTCTTCGTGGCCCATCAAAAACTCCACACACATTACGAGCTGGTCTTTTAATAAAATACACAATGTGAACCTTCTGTATGCATCCGCGCGTGAACCATATAACCTCATGGAAGTCGTCTTTGGTAGAAGCTCGTCGTTTTATGAGCTCGTAAAATTGTTACTACTCTATCACCCTTTCCATCAAGCTACACACTGTCGTTCAACTAAATTTCCACTTCAAACGATCCTATGTACGACGCCATAGGATTAAAGCATGTTCGATCGGTGTGTTTTCAAATTATCCCTACGTGTTCTGTAAACTTAAGCTAATTTTTTATTTCACTAATTTAATTTATTTTATTTTTTACTTAACTCCCCCCACCCGATCGTATTTTAATTAACCTCAAATTTACCCTAACTTTTGTTAGCCTAATTTGTTTTAAAAGCATCGTGCAGTTTTAGATCATACAAATTATTATTTTGTTTTTTTGTTTACAATTATTTAAAACTTGGGGTAATTATTTCAATCATAATTTAAATTTTTCGTTAGATATATATGTTAGGCTTTTGAAAATTTGTTAAACGTGAATTTGGTATTAGATGTAAATTTTGAAATTTAAGGATGCATGAGTTTTGAGTGCTATTCAATACTTTATCTTTATGTGCAAATGAGAGAGAGAGAGAGAGAGAAAGAGACAATGTTGGAAACCGCGTTAAAGCACAGCTTCGTACTCCGTTTCATAGCAATACATCTCTCAAGCTATTATTACACGTTACGACATCCTGTAATGGACTTTCCGTACTTCACAACCACTTGCTACCTAAAACGACATTTCGTATCAAGCAAAATCTGTAGCAAGATCTAAACCAATATTCAAATAACTCGTAATACAAAAATCTACAGAAATAATCCACTAAGAAAAATTTTACGAGCTGCTACACCTAAATAAATTAATAAAAGAAAAAAGTAATCAAAATAAAATTTTGTGTAATACAAGCAAAGTATATTATAGAAAAATCACCCCTAAGTGGACTGAAAAATTCTAAGCCTAATACACGAAGATTTGTTGAAAAATTTTAAGCTTTATGATTTTCCACCCCGTGTTGTTAAGCTCAAAATTTTTCAACTCACCTATCAAAATCTGTTTTCCTTAAATTCAACTGTAAAGAATTTATTTGCGAGTGAAACTTTTTCTATCGTTTTCTGGGATACGTTTAAGCGTTATAAAAAAAAATGATTGTTTTTTAAGTCTGACATTTAGGTCCTCTTGTAAATCAACAAGTAGAAAAAATTAATTTGATTCTTTATTTCTCGTAATAATTTACTACCACCCAAGTTATTATTTGAGTCATTTAAATATAAAATAAATTGTTTAAATTATATTCCGCGACTTAATCCACCATTGTACACGACTGGCCACAAATGTAAATTACATGTGTATATAAAGAGAAATATATCTTACAATGAAGATCGATACTGCTTGGGAATTGGGTCACCGCACCGTTGATCGTTTTCGAATGCAATCGGTATCTACGAGAATAGTGCAACTTCGTGACGCGGATACAATCGCAGGGATAGCAAGACGCATTGCTAGAACGCTGTGCTTGCTCCGTGATCGCGTGAGTTTAACGATGTTGATCTTACTCGAGTGAAAATGCGAAAACGCACTTGAGATCTTATGATTCTTATCAAGATGATGATTTTTTTTTAAAGAGCTGACAAGAAAAGAAATGAAATGAAATGAAATGAAACGAAAAAATAAATATGAAAGAAGAGAACATAAAAAAAAAAAAAAAGAAAAAAAAACCGTAAGTCTTTTATAATAATACGTATGGTCTTCTTTTCGACTATATACGATTGTGTAAAATTAAAAAGCGCAATTCTAGGCTGACAACAAGTAGAAAATTATCGTCGATTAACCTACTTCCAGTTGCTCGACAAAAGGGAATAAACGACGAAATGGCGTTACAAGTGTACTCGTATATATATATGATATATATGTATATATATTATGTATTTTTATATATATCTTAGGTATATAATATTATATATAAAAACGCGTATACATTTGGGGAAGAAAATCGTTGACGATTTTCGTCTGGGATTTATTCGTAGCTCGTGTTACCTAGGCATTTTAACGACTTGACGCAAACGTGTCCTCTAACGAGAGCTACTTTCTCCCACGTGTACATATCGTTGAACGCTAGTTTGCTGTTAACGTTGACAGTGTTAAATCGTAAAACGATGATAAAGTGAGAAACGATTATTTTAGTTTTATTTTTAATCTCTACTTTCTTTCAATTTTAACACAAAACACTCCTGTTCTATAATAATATTATATTTCACGTTATTTCTATATTATTGTAATTAAATAATATTAAGTGTTAAAAATTATAATTTGGTATCTTGATATTAAATTCATTGCATAAAAATCGTTATATTTTTCTTTTTTTATATAACGGACATATGATTATAAATAAATATTAAATCTGTTAAAAATACGTCGAATTAATGATGAAACTTAAATAAATTATATTATGATAAATGATATTACAATGGACGAGTATGTATTGATAAGATGGGGGTGGAGGGGTGTATGCGTTACATCAAAGTTGTTATTCTCGAAGGTAGATCAGAGCGAGAGAAGACAAACAAACACGCGGTAGCTGGGACGCGATTTTGGAATCCCTCGAGATATTCGTCGCTTTACTTTAAATGCAACGAGCGAACCGTGGAACGCATTCATACTAAATACACGTACGGTGACCGTTCAACTGCTTGTTATTATTAGGCAACTGTTAGTTTAGCAGATGCTGGGACATTACGAGTTTTGCCTGTCAATGCATACGATCATTGTAACTTAAGATTTATCTGTTTCGCTTATTATTATATATAAATAATAAAAATTTTCATTCATTAATTCATAAATAATTTTGAATTAAAGTACAATTTATAAATCATAATATATTTATACTTTTATACCGATAATAATTAATATTGATAATAATAGAATGGAAAAATTCTTATCGTTCAACGGATTAAAAAGAAAAAAAATAATGTTAATAAAATTTTATTACAAATAATCGTTTCGTGCATCAAGATACTTCAAATTATAGTAATATATGTTTCCCGATGAAATTAGAAGTACTTTGTTCCTATGAACTATCACTTGAGTAAATTATAGAAGGGTATTGAGTTTATCAAGCCGAAAATCACAGGTTTGAGCGATCGTTGTCAGAGGAATCGGTGCTTTGCACTGAATCGGTGCGTTGAGACGCACACCAATAGGGACAACAAGGGCGGAACAATTGAAGCGTACGAGAGAACCGGAGGGATTGTATTTTATTGCTTCTCTGATAGGCGAAAATGGGTGGCTTAGGGGGGCAGGGTTGGATATTTGATGGTAGGGGGTGAAATCGGCTCACGATTCTGGCGATCGCTATGCCATACACAATAGAACCTTCGTCCTAGTTATTAATCATCGTATTTCCTTTCTCTTCCACTTACATCCTCGTAACCTATACCTACGTAGTACATCACCGGATGCTTTACGAATACATAGATAGATACGAAATTGACGACACGTTTGACGTCCATTGTAAACGGAATCGAGAAGAGATCGTTATCAGTATATCGAGTATCATCTTATTCATTTTTCCAATCTCCATTTTTACTAGGAATTTTTTTCATCGATTCGTGTCGAAGTATCTTTCTATATGTCTGTCCTAGGTTTATGTTTTTTCTCTATATTTATTTTTCTGTGTTATAAATGTTAATAATATTTGTAATAATATGGAATGGTATATACTTGAAATGTTTTTTTTTCTTTTTATATAAATTAGAAATACGCTGTAAATTAAATTAATACACAGTTTTAACGTCCTAGGCTGTTTTCTTTTTTTCTTTTACCTCCTACGCTCAATATTTTTCTCGCCGAAGGCTTATGTCAGGTAATCAGATATAATTTTATTATCTAAACTAAAGGAACATATGATGAACATTTCCAGGCTCGTGCAAACATTTCTTTAGTTTTTAACAACTAAACCTCATCACTCGCCAATCTAGTTACAATTCTTTAGGTCATTTACTGGTAACGGCTTAACTGCTTGATCAAAAAAGTAATTAATTTTTCAGAAAACTTTTGATCCGTCGTATAATTTTTCTAACAATTTAAACGATACGAAAGAACAATTATTATTCGCGGGAGTATAAAAATGAAATATTTGTCGGTGAATTTCGTTTAAATATTTTACCAATCGATTAAATCTTTCAATGAACGGACTCATCAGAGAATTGCAGTTAGAAATTGAATTGAACATGAAAAAAGTTTTACACAAATCGAATACAAAAAAAATATTACATTTTATTGTTAGATAGAAATATGATTTTTCTAATAATTTTTAAATCTTATGGGATATCTCAAATATTTTTGTTTAATAATTATTACAAGTATCCGTTTCTTATTTTAAGAGATAGTAGATCTATCATTTGTTTATTGTTATCTTTTCATTTTTTCTCCAACTTTCTAGACATAGAAAATCTAATTTTTCAGAACGAAGATATGATGGAATACGAACCTTTCTCTAGTAAAATATATATATATATATATATAATATTTTCTCATCGCTCCTTTCAAAACAGAGAAGGATCGAATTATGGTCACGCAATTCCTCACACTCTCTCACTCTCTCTCTCTCTCTCTCATCAGCATCTAGATGGAATAGAATTTTCTTTTATTAGGATCTTTTCTAAGGCAAGCAGATTTTTCGAGATTTTTCTTATTTTTTCCTTTCCTTCCATTTCATCACATTCTTCCTACAAGAAAACGAATCACCTGCTGTTCCTATCGTTGCCATTTCTCGAACGAATTCTATTTTGGGTGGCCTGGATTTTCAATTTTCCTAGCACACCGACATTCGAAACATCATAACTCGACATTATTATTATTATTATTATTATTATCTTTAGTACCACGATCAATGCATTTTTATTTTCTAACTACTGGTTAAATCCTAAGAAAACTTAAAATCATATACCGATTGATCAATATTTTTGTTTGTTTTACAATTTAATATTTTAGTTTCAAACTATAATATTATTGATTTGAGATATCAAAGAGATTTTGTCTTTTGAAAATTTGATATTTATTTCAAATCTTTATTTGAAGTTTGTTATTTTTTGTTTTGTTTCAAAAAACGTGTTCTAGCTATCAAAGGTTAACGATCAACATCTTTTTTCTTTTTTTTTTTGTCGATAGATACAAAAAATAAAATGGTATCATGGAAGAAGAAAAAGAAAAATAAGAAATAGGAAGAAAAGGGAGTTAGATAAGAAAACGTAGAACAACCTTCGTTAAAAGTCGGCACGAAGATAATATGGTATATCGAAGAAGCATACAATAAAAGTTTTCTCTTTTTATTTGTTAGTTTCTTTTTCTTTTCGAATCAAAAAAGGAACTTTTCCTATGTTAGGATAACTACACATTTTCCAATTCTTTTTCTTATTCGAAGTTTAACATGATACACATAAATATAAAAAATAATTATTCTGTCAGATTTTTTAAATTTTCACAAATTTTTTTAATAATTATTTAAAGCATTTACATATTTGTTTTAATTAATCACATTTTCGTATAAAAATGTTTCTACTAGAGAAAGAAAGAAAGAAAAATTTTTTAAAAATATTCTATCAAGTTTTTTAAGATTACTAAATTTAATATTGTAAGTTAAACATATTTACATGTAACGATATAATTTAAACATTCATTTTAGATGATTCATAATAACATAAAAATATATATATATACTGAGAAGAAACTGATTACTTTAAAAATATCTTTCAAAATCTGATCCAAGAAACTTATAAATACGTTATCTCACACGTCAGAAGTCTGTTTCAAGAATAATCAATTTCTATTTCTCTTAGTAACAAGGTTTAATCATGCAAATCAATAAATTAAGCAAATTTTCACGAGTAAGGAATGAAAGGTTCTCGTTAACGTTTGGCGATTTGTTCTATTCAAGTTTCTATCTTATTCATCTTCCTCCCTTTCTCCCTTTCTCTCTTTCTCTCTTTCTCTTTTTCTGCGAGATCAATTTTTCTATCTTTCTACAATGAGTTAATCATTGGTCATTTTATATCGCTTAATTAACATTAGTCAGGATAGTAATCGGTGGTGACACAATTCTCGTTTATTGTTACCACATACTATCGTATTAATATTTCACATTAACATGAAATTAACGACGAGACATAACTCCTTCATCGAGGAATGACTATAAAACGATAACTCTTTTAAAAGTCCCATTCAAATGATTTTTCTTTTTTATTTATTTTTATTTATCCCTTTTTCTTGCGTTTGTTAAAAATACGATACACACGGACTATAAAGTCGTGAAATATTTTTCGAATTTTCGATAAACCCTTCTTTGATACTTATTTCAATATTTCCCTTGATAATAATCGAATCGTACTTGCTGTGTATTTAAAATATTAACAGTTAAATGTTATATTTTGAAATTGATCGGTATTTTACATGTTTCACAGTTGATTTATTTCGATGTCGAATATATTGAGAATATTACAACCTTTCAAGTACACGAATATAGGTTTTAATGATTTTGACATTACGTTATCTGGAACATCTGTTTATATTATGCAAACTGTTGGGTACGTTTTCATAAAAAAAAAGAAACGAAAAAAAAACATTTTGCGTTGACAGATTTTACTCAACATTATGAATATTCACTGATCGTATCGGGGATCGCTTTTTTTTTTACACGCGAATTGCTACGAGAAATAATATCTTGTAATAATATCTTTTCATAGAGAAATATTTCTTGCAAAACTATTTACGATTATGAAACAACTAAACACGCAGTTATTTAATTTTAAATTTAAGAAAAGTCGAGTTTTATTATCAAAACTAAAAATAATCATCAAATTTAATATTTCAAATCTATCGAATATCATTTGTTGCTAATATTTTTCTAATAAACAATAATTATATTTTCCTTTTGTAATTTATTACTTACAACAACAACAAAAAGTAACGAGAGAGAAGTTTCCCTTTAAATCGTATATTTAATTTAGCCTAAATTCTGTTTAATCACGTCAAGGAGGTAAGGATGGTGTTATTAACAAAAGCTAAATTAACTTACTGAAAGAGAAAGAGGGGATGAGAGAATACGTGAGGAGGGGGAAGATTATTTGGAGCTTAGGACAAGGTAATGTTACGCAAGTACGTTAGTCGCAAGGGAACCGGAAGTGGCGAAACAGTGTGTCGCATCGACAATATTTCAAGCAAGCAAGCTAGCAAGCAAGCTAGCAAGCAAGCAAGCAAGCAAGCAAGCAAGCAAGCAAGCAAGCATACTGGTACTTCCCTTGGATCAAGAACAGAGACGTAGAAATTTCACTCTTGGGACTGAAGGATCCAGCCTAATTACCATCGTAAACAGTGAACGCATAATGTTACCAAAACTTACATTCTCATAAAGCCAATGGAAATTCATTGTTCGATATAATCTTATATCTAACGATCCTTTTATAATTAGTACTTTAACATAGATTCCATTGTGCTATTAATCGAGTTAACACTTAATAGAAATATTATTTAATATATTGAAAATGAATGTAATATTCATTTATATACCGTTTAACATTAGTTTTATTTTTCTTCTTATTCCTAACATCAATTTATATTTCTACATCGAATAACAATAGACACAACAAATTTACACATATAAATCGTATACTTGTATATATTTTCTATATTATATCGATTACTTATACGTATCAGTGTATATTCAAATTATTCGTATATACGATTCAATCGGTTTTTTATGCCAGGTTTTGTAATTATCGTTAGTATATAGATATTATAAACATTTTTCCGTTTTCACGTACAACGATCTTATACATTTGCCTCGAATTTTATTTTCTTTTTTTTTTTATATTCGCCTTTCTCTTTCCCAATTAACCGATTAAAAATAAATAAGTTACAGAATTGAGAACAATGTTTGGTAGAAAAATAATAGCTTTCAGAGTGATAAGGAATTCCTTCAAGAGGACAACGAGTTAGAGATTGTGAAAGGAAAGGGGAGGGAGGAGGGATTGTGGGAAAGGGTGGAAAGGGTGGAAAGACACTGTCGAATTGAAAGCGATCGATCGTTCTCAAAGATACGAATCCTCGAAGCTTCTCCTTTACGTTATCTTGGAAATTCGCCGTTTGTCAGAGCATAAGCCGCGGGATAGAGGATAGAAAATCCTAAGCGACGCGTTCAGTATCGCAGAATCTCGATCATCCAGGTGAAACTTGGACCAATCTTGGATTATCCCGTGACCCATCAAGATCCTCTCTCTCTCTCTCTCTTTTCCTTTTTATTTTTTCTTTCCTTTATCTTTCCATTTCTGCCCTTTACTGCCCTTTTTTGCTCCTCATTTCGAAAATTAAATTGTTACCAAAAAAGTCAGTACCAAAAAAAAAAAAAGTAAAAAAATAACGTCAATGAGAGAAAAAAATAATTTTTTTAGAAAAAATAACAATTTCTTGGACGATAATCACTTGAAATTCTCCAATAAAATTTTATTTTTCAATTTTTGTGGTTTCACGAGGAAAT
>NW_014569905.1:42253-45719 GCF_001313835.1 Polistes canadensis
AAAAATAAAAGAGCGGTTTTTTCAAAAATTCATAACTTTTTTTGAGTCGGGAAAAAAAATTTGAAAAAATTCTGAAAAATAACTTTCGGAGGGTAGAAAAAGATAGAAAATTTTCAGCGAAATCAAAGGGGGTCAGGTAAAAAATTTGTCGATTTGACATGGAATGACCCATATATAGACATACTTGTAAATCTAAAAAAAACAGTAACACAGTTGATAGGATTTCAGGAAGTATTCAATTAAGGACAAAGCTTATATACGTTTTCGAATGATTGGCGATTTCTTCGTTCATCGAACTGACATTCAATCCGATCGAGTAGCACGTTCTTGGCTTCCTGTTATACTTATCGTTCAAATTCGATTTAATCAAAATTCTTGACACTAGTTTCTCATAAGAATCCAGAATGACAATATAGTTATATTCTTTGCTTCGTTTTATTTCTTTTTTCTTTCTATTTTAGTATTAATTTAATAAGAATATAAAATAAGCGTCGAAGTGTTTCGTAAGATTGTAATATTTAATAAAAATTGCTATTACTTTTTTCAATGGAGATACATTGCACGTGTGTCGGAAATGAAATATATTCGTGAAACAAGGTCATGAAGAAATTTAGATCATGAGTCCATGAAAGCGTTATATCTTTGGATTTAATGAATTACATGAAATATGAGAATTCGTGGTTAGTCGAAACGACGAATATGTCTTCTTCAATGAAAATCTCTTTAACTACATACGCAAATGATTGATTCCCATAGATTTTTTCAAGAGACACAGAATGGGTAAAAGAAAGAGAGAGAGAGAGAGAGAGAGAGAAACTTTGCGTATCATCAAGCAAACGAACAAGCACGTATTAAATCCAATTAACAAGGTACTCATCATGATTCAATTTCTATAACTTCGTCTTTTTATATCTCTCTTTCGATTCTCGAGTATTGGACTCGTTATTACAGCCTTCTGTGCAATTAGAGAAAACTAATGAAATACTAACGTCATTATCTTCCTTTTTAGATAATAATATTACTGACGTTATATTGCAAATAATATTTCAATCGTAATAAAGCTTTCTGTTATTTTTGTATATATTTTATTTTCTAATAATTATTTTCTTACATTTTTTTTTTCGTGTTTGCGGATTTATTTATTTATTTTTGTTTCTTTTTTCTTCTTTTTAGACAAACAAATTAAATACAAGTAAAGTCAGAATTATTTCCAGTAACGTTTACGCGTATAATTTATCTTTACAAATTTGTTTTGAAACTATTTGTATAAATCTAACGCAACAAACGATATTATATGTATACAGTTTTTCAAATTACATATTTTAATGAACAAGAAAACAAAAATCCTATACCATTGAAAAAAATAAATGTATTTTTTTTTCTGCATACTATACACCGTGTACGTATAAATAATGATAATATGCAAATACGTATAATATCTTTCATTGTAACTTTACGCACAAAGAATAATAAGCGTTAAAACGAATAAAAAACATTGGTAATATTGATTTTCTGTATCAAATTGAATCATGAAAAATAAAATCAATTTTTCTCTTTTCCATTCGATTAAAATCTTTTTTCTTTCTCTCTTTTTCTCTATTTTCCTTATTTGTTCACCTGATCCATATAAATTACCATTCGTAATAATCGCTAGATTTCAACTTACATATCGCAAATGGAAATACGATTACAGATACACGAACGAACGTAATATCGCAGAAGTGTTTGCTACATTGACTCTTGTATCTTGAATTTCGAACACGAACCACTCCAATTAGAGTTGTACTCGAGTACTTCTCGTTCACTGCATCCTGGATCATTATTTATCGATTCACGTCATCCTATCATCGAACGTTTCAAACGTTCAACTTTTTCAAACGGAGATACACTAGACCAATAGCAATTTATCAATGCAATAGTAGTAATAACAAGATGTGACTGGTATTAATTACGTAATATCGAGATACGGGAATAAAATTATATTCGTTTTATGTTTCTATAACTATCTTTTTTCCCAAACTATTATCAAATATTTTCTAATTACACGAAGCGCGTGATTATATAATAACAGCGGAGTATGTTTAATCTTGAAAGAAAAAAAAAATAATTAAATGTATTACTTTTTTTTTCTTTCGGTCAAACATTTCGAATAAAAGTACATTTATGTATCGCAATTAAGAAAATATAATTATGTTTTTCTATTTTTTATTTCCATTTATCTTGGTGGTATATAACAATTTTTCACTTATTCATTCGAATATATCTGTCTTATATTGCATATCATTTTGATCTTCTTTTGAACAACGCCGTAGGGTTTTAGTTAAACGTATATTGGCAAACAGAATGAAGTTTTTAAATGTTCCGTTATTCGATATAACCGTTCTGGTGCTTCTCATCCTTCTGTTAATTAATGTTTAATTGCGTTTATCGTATAAAGTGTTAAATTGTGATTAAACGAAAATGATTAAAATGATTGCATCGATAAATTATTCGTTTATATTAATGTTTGCACGTACTCATTGTTAGATATATCGTAGTAGGTAGGTTGGTAGGTAGATGTACCTACGTAAATACCTATCTACCCACCTGAATTTCTACCTGTCTAGTCTCTTCCTACCTACCAACAGAGTCCATTATCGTGAACGTTCGATCGTTGACTCACGCTGGACGCTCGAGGTAATGACGTTCATGAATATTTATCGCGTCATCGTTTGAATTCGCTGCATTTCTCTCGCTTCCTCTACATCACTTCCTACCCCATCTTCAATATCCTCACCATGCAATGTATATATGTAATTTGTTCACAATTACATAGACTATCGGTTAAAAGCCTTTGCTTAACTTAGCCGATTTCCTTTCACGTATCAAAAAATTTAACGAATTATTATTCAAATGATCTGTCATTGCATTATAAATATTGTTTCTTTATTTTTTTCATTTTGTACAGGTTTAAGGGTTACCCATCCAAATACCAATTCTACCCATCGTACAACAGAAACAAGTTTTTCATACAAGCTTAATTCAAGTAACATCATTTTTATAAACCCATATAATATTATCGTGTATAATTTATAAATCTAGTTTAATTGTAAGACAATATTCTCTCGGAGTAAACTTTTGTCTTAGGATTTTTTGAATTATTATCTGAAAAATGACATGCGCTAGGATAAATCCAATGTAATTGATATTACTCCTACAAAGAATATTAATATTATAAATTTTAATCTTTACGAAATATGAATCTTCTCGATAGTAATAATAATCAGGTTTAAAATCGATGTTGAATTTGTCTGTCTGTAGCATGTAAAATGTAATTTTAATCTTTTGCGGTAATATCAAAGGGTTATGTTACACGACCACATACCATCCGTCATTTCATTCCTTCCTGTCATCGTTAATACCAATTAGTTCCTTTAGCTCGTATCTATCTATCTCTCTCTCTCTCTCTCTCTCTCTCTCTCTCTCT